>NC_056745.1:1563569392-1563676892 GCF_019279795.1 Protopterus annectens | reverse complement strand
TACTGTTGCGGGAGGACACTGTAGTCTCCACCCTTCTGAGCTGGGAAGTGCTGGTGAAGGCTTGTTGTACCTGTTATTCTAAGTGTCTTTGTTCTGGTTTAAGCACTTAGACTCAAAGCCAGTTATTTTACATTAGGAAGGTTTGTGGTCTACAATCTTGTGGCAGGAGAGGATAGCCAAATCCCTTCTGAGTAATTGCGAGTGTAAGTATTATTGCACCATTTTTGATTGGCTAGAGGACTAGCTTATTTAAAAATTGAATCTCTGTGCCTGAGGCATTTGGTTATATTTGGGTGCCATGCTACTTGAAAAAAAAGTACTGCTGGTTCTGCTAAACTCTACAAAACCTAAGACTTACTTTACCATATCCACAGTTTCAGCACTTCCTTTTCACTGCATTAGTTGAGTATTTCTGTGTTGAATATCTGCATCTTTTGACCTTTTTACAGTAATTAGAACTGCCTTGGTTACACTTTAGTGAGAGTAGAGGGGATCTGAGTCATTTTCTGGCCCAAGATTGTGTAAGGGAAAGAATAGTGTGTTGTTTTTGATTGGCCGCAGGGCCTTTTTTGTGTTTTCTTTATCAAATCTGTGCTGCTATTTAAGCATCACAGTTACACAATGCTTGGCTCATAATTTAAGAGCAAGCTAAGACTTACATGACCATATCCATCGTTCAGAAGTTGTGTTTTTTTGCATTGTTTTTTTTTTTTGTTACAGCTGCATTAATTGTGTATTTCTGTGTAGAATAACTGACCGCTTTAACCTTTTTACATTCTTTAGTTAGAACTGCTGCTCTCTGTGCAGCAATGCCTAGCAGTGATCTGTATAGATGCTGAAAACTCACAGCACAGTTCCTCCTTGTAATCTGTGTAGGTGCCAATCTCTCCTAATGGAAGTTTCCCTTAAAATGTCCTTACTGTACAGACATAGTTTTTTAACTAACATACCATCTAGCTTGGGGGTAGCTTTGTGTTGCTCATCAAGGTCCTTGTCTTATTGACTTATTCAGTATTTAAATTTCCCTCACTCCTCCTAGTAGATCAGCATCCATGGATATGCACTTCCCATCTCTCTCTCTGTAGCCACCTTCATTGAGATGGGTGTTCTGAGGCATTGTAGCAATTGCCTTATGTACACTGACAACCCATTTATTCTTAACAAAGTAGATAAAGTATCTGAGAGGTGTAAATACACTTTAATGCTGGAGGCAAAACTCTCTCATACAACCAGAACTAATCCTATAGAGATTGTCAGTGACATTTGCACACACCTACTGCATAAAGTAAAGATCCTGCACATAAAACTACTTATGTTGAGGCACTTACAGGTAACCTTCCTAAAACACTAAGACCTCCTGCACAGTACAAACAAAGAAAGGATTCTCAGCCATCACGTAAACACTCCATTAAAACACCACCCACAGCTACACGTAGTAACACTGTATCCAATGCCTATACTGCTACGCTCCTAAGGCAAACCAGCACACAACCAAATTTCCTGGCCATTGGTGATTCTTTAGTGAGGTAGTCTCCCTCATCAGACTGAGTAAGGATAGAGTTATGGTCAGCTGCCTTTCCAGGACTAGGAAACGTCAGGTCACACAGGCACTTAGGTCCTTGAACTACAGGTACCAGTATGACTCTGTCATAGTCCATGTGGGTGTTAATGACCTGAGACATACCTCCATTGACTATACAAAGCAAGAGATGATTAAGCTTGCTGATAGTATGTCTCGGTCATGTATGAGCCATCTTTAGATTGGGAATCCTGCACCACTTCTAATGCACAAGCCCATTTATTCTTAAACTTTGTTAGTACTAATATCCTGGAGCAGTTGGTCCATTCTCCTATCAGAGGTAAAACATCCTCAACCTTGTACTCACAAACCCGGGGGACTGATGCTCCTCACCTAATGTAATGTCCTTGCTTGTCAAAACTGACCACAAGGCAGTATTTCCTGAAATAAAAATGAAATCTGAGGACTCAGAGAAACTAAACACCTTGTGGAACTACTCCAAAGGTAGCCTCTCTCTACTAAGCAAAACGTTGGCTAAATTTCAAGCACTCCCAAACGTAGTAAAGACCATAGCATATGCTAAACTATTTATAAAATTTCTGTACAGCCATATTGATAGCTGTATAGATCAAGCTGTACTCGCTCTTATTAAAGATAAGAAACTCAAGACAATCCACCCTGGTGGAATCACAATATCAATTGGTTATATAACAAAAGAAAAAAATCTTGGCCAAGCATAGGAGGAGCAAAGCCCTACATACTAAAAGCCCCTGACCAATCTAAACAGGCAGCTAATAGACTTAATTAGTACTTCAAAGGCAAAATTTAAAGAAAAACTAGCTTCTTAGGAAAAGGACAACCACAAGGCTTTCTACAGCTCTGTCCATAACGTCAAGGGAAATACACAACAGTGAGCAGAACTTATTGTAAATGGCATCACCCATACTGAATCTGAGGCCATAGCCAACCTTTTGGCTGATAGTGGTGGGAGGGGGAATTTAAGAAGAAGCTATCAACCTGAAAGTCCAAACAAAACCCTGCATTCCACAATCCCCCAACCATTATCAGTGCACTTTTGAAGGCCAAAAACAGTGCATCAATGGGCCCTGATAATACCCCAGGATGCTTACAAAATACCATGAATCATGACCTCTCTGGTCCACTTGAATCACTTTAAAATGGAGCCTACAGTCAGGTTGTGTGTCCAAGGAATGGAAGATGGCTACAGTCATTCCCCTGCACAAGGAAGGTCCAACCTATGATCCAAAAAACTACCGGCCCATAAGTCTGACCAGCCTGATATGTAAGGCCATAGAAAAAATTATCATGGATATGATAAATTAGAACACAGGTAACCTGCAAACACTGGATCCATCACAGTTCAGCTTTGGTAAGGGAAGGTCATGCCTATTAAATCTGGTGGACTTCTTTGAGATGGTCACCAAAGCAATGTATGAGGGCAAGACTGTGCAAACAGATTACCTCAACCTGGTAAAGGTTTCTCATACACTAATCTACTCAGGCATTATAGACAAGCTCACTAAATTAGGTATAAACCCTTTTGTTACCCCCTGGATAGCCAACTGGCTCACTGATAGGACCCAGGAGGTCATAATAGATGAGTTCACCTCCATTAAGAGGCCAATCACTTGGGTAGTCCTCCAGAGCTTGGTACTGGGCCCACTCCTTTTTGGCATCTATTTCTCTGAAGTAGAAGCAATTGCTGAAAGTTTGTGGCTGACCAAGTTTGCTGATGATTGCAAGCTGGGGGTATAATCGACTCCCCTGCAGACACTATCATTCTTCAAGAAGGCCTATCACTGACTAACAAATGGTGCCAAAGCCATGATCTTAAACTCAACGCTAAGAAATGTTGAATTGTACCCTTTGGGAAGTCAACCATCATGGCTAATTGCCATGTTGATTATACTCCCCTAAGAGTCGACCTAATGGTCAGGGATCTGGGTACTCACATAGAAGGTAGACTCATCTTCACCCACCACTTTGCCACAGTTGTGAAGAAATCCTTTTATGTTGCACCGTGTATAATCTCCTGCATACTTATAAGTCAAACAGTGCCAGAAATACAAAACCTGAATTTTGTCTGTAACTTAAACAGAACATGCTGGAGTGACAGATATGTGTCCCAGAGACTACCCCTCCTATGTAACAGCTTTCCCATCCATGTGAAGCTGAATTCATCTATTACCCAATTTAAGAGCAACTTAGACCATTGGCTGGGGAATATGAAATTTACACCGGGCTTGACACCCATGTCCCTTATTAAGAGAGGTAGCTTATAAATGATTGGCCATCAATCTCCTATTTAGATACAGGATGTCATTACTCTTTTGGAAAAACCTGGCTAGCCTTAGAAAGGCCCCTGGGTCATTAGCCTAGTAACTCTCTGTGAATGTATGAATCTATGAACCTACTCAGCGAAGCAATTCTCTGAAGTGTTAGGTGAGTACATGTTCTACCGCAGCCATTTCTGGGGGTGAGCACATGGCTAATTAACATAGGGTGTTCCATGAAATGCCTAATTAGCATTTACAGTAGGTTGCAGAGACAACCCATTGTAGTGCGGCACCTTTTCATGTCACAGCACTGTGGTAGGTCCTTCTCTGAACTGAAAATGATTACCCCAAGTGGTTAAATGGGCTTAACACTCCAAGTAACATTTCTGAATTTCCCAGTGTTAAAGCTTTAATAACAGAGGAGATTACAAGTTATTTCTCCCCTGTAAAATCATACAGAATGTTCCCTAGACAATAAAATAATTAATTGTGTTATGGTATTCTTAGCAGGTAGGAAGATGGATATGGTCTATAGACATTACTAAAACTCATAATGAATTTTTTCATGATTTTGTATGTTTGGTCTTCATGAATTTAGGTCATGCTTTTTTACTTGGCTTAAAGACATTTATACTAATTTCTCCTGTTAATGGTTCTCTTTGGTTATCTGTTCTAATAAATTATGTGAGTAAACATAGGTTTCCCCTCAGTCCTTTGATTTCTTTGCCACAGTCATGAATTTTCTTCTTCTTCTTTCAGCTTTTTCTGGTTAGGGGTCACCACAGTGGATCACCTGTCCGCTCATGATTGGCAGTGGAGTTTACAGCGTTGAGTTGCCAGCCCTGTGTCCAACATTCCACAGAAGGCACACACACATGCGCATGCGCACATGCACTCATGCCTAGGGCCAATTTAAAGTGTCCAATCCTCCTACAGAATGTCTTTGGGATGAAACCAGAGCACCTGGAGGAAACCCACGTGACCACAGGGAGGACATGAAGACTCCACACAGAAGGCACCCTAGTCGAGGATCGAACCAGAGAACCTCTTGCTGTGAGGTGCAAATGCTAACCGCTGCACCACTGTGGCCTCCTCTGCCACAGTCATGAATAATATCATAAAATAAATTATAGTTAGGAAATCTTCCTGGTGTATAACGTATAAGGGGTTAGTCTCCCTGCATGCATGGTCATACTCCAATGCTCTGGATTTCTTTGAAGTTACACATTATAGTGATTATTAGGTTAACCTAAAAATTGCTTCAAGACTTTGGTTTATGAGTGAAACTTAAAAAGATAATATAAATGAATTTAAAAAATGCCCATAAAGATATCTTTTGGGATAGAATTCATTTTTCTGACGTAACAATCTTTTATAGAGAATAAAATGCAATGCTTGAAAAATGGAAAAAAATCAGCTAAGTCTTGTTATTTTTTTAATGACTTATTTTAAGAAAGACTGCATAAGCAAAACATATTTATTGCTGTTTGATACCTGCATATCTGGGGTATATTTTCTAGTAGAGAATCTTGAAGTGAGGTTAGTGAACATATTTATTTTAAGGAGATATGGAGAAGGTGGTTAACCCCTTTAAGATGGATGTTCTGTATGTTCTTAATCAGAATAGTAAAATGGCTCTTCCTATCCATCTTATAAGACATTATACTTGAATTTTCCATGGAACACAGAAGTGAATCATCATCCTTTCTTAAGAATTTGTTGAAAATTACACATAAAGATTTTGTACAGCAGTGAAATTATGATTCACTGAGAAAAGCTAATATAGTAATGATAAAATGATTTCTATGTTGTGCAGCTTATAAACATAAGTTTGGCATCTATGTTGAAGGAGGTCGTTGTTCCACTATCTTTGGCACTCATCAGACTTAACTTTGAGTACAGTACCCCTTTGGTATGTACTTAACCAGGCATATCCAACAATTTGAATGCCCACAGATGTTCCTCACTAAAAGAATACAGTAAATAATATGTCCTGTGTAGATTGCCTCAAAGCCCTCTCCATATAGTCTGTCTCATACAGGCATTGTTGGATTCCACTCTGATGGACCTCCTGCATATCTGCAAAACAAATAGCACCAGAATTACTCATTTGAAAGACTTAAACCTTGCCTGTGATGTAAATAGCTTCTACTGGAGAAACATGTATGTTTCCCAGACACAACTACTTCTCTGGAACAGGCTTCCCATCCACGTGAAGTAGAGTTCCTCCTTAACCCAACTGAAGTATAACCTGTACAAATGGATGGAGAACTGGAAATTCACCCATGGTTTAACACTTACAACTCTAATGGACACTGGCACACTGTAAATGGTTCATCTCCAAAGTCACTGCTTACCCTACCAAAGGTAGGAGAACTTGTCAGAGGTTTGGGATGCATGGCTATGCTTAAAAAGGCCCCAGTGGTCATTAGCCTAGTACACACCCTATGAACCTGTGAAAAAAATAGACATTAAGCAACTGAAAAATAAATCAAAAGCATGGCATTTGTTAAATATTTAATAGGAACAAAAGTATAGTATTATGGTATAAACATATTTGGATAATATGTGTTTGGAACAGGATTGGAGAGAACTTTGTACAGAGAATGTCACTTGTATTATATGTAATGTCCCCACTCTGAGCCAGTAATGGTTTCTCTCTGTCTCTCTCCAGATCCCCAATAAGCATCCCCACTGGCACAGCTGTAGAGTTGAGTCCTCAGCTAAGTGTCCAAGCCAAATCCTCCACTATTCTGTCCATGAAACCAGTGCTTCGTGTCCCTGCTCCCAGCAACTAACACACACACTCTTTGAGATTTGATTTGCACACACTCACACACACTTGGGAAAAGCTGGCACAGATTTATTAGCTATACCCCCTTCTGCCCAGACCAAAAGGAAGCTACTGCAACCAGACATTCCAAAGCCAGCTACTCAAAGGCTCTTACAAGGGTACTCAATTATACTGAGTGAACTTAATATTAATACAAATGATAGTGTTTGGCCAATGTAATAGGGCTTTCATGAGTGGCCACAGAGTCACCAAATGGATATGAGTACTCTCAATGGTTAAAATATTCTGTAAAGGACTAGCCCCAATGAAAAGTTTAAATATATTTAATGATAAATAATAAAAGAACATGTACATATGGAATATCTATTTATAATAAACACCAGAATTTCAATCACAGGAAATATTAAAATAACACAGATGAATAGATTCACACAGATACAGAAAAAACAGCACTTAACTAATCTCACTATATTTTCCCTGACTGATCTAAAGAAATATTATTCCTTGTTTAACTTACTAGAGCAAGGCAAGATGAAGTAGGTGAGGGATCCTTCTTTGTCAGGTTCCGAAAACAGAGTGCTTTGAGACTTCTCTCTCATCTGATTATTAAACATCATTATTGTCCTAGATTACATCATGACATCACATACCTCTGGTCATCTGACTTCTGGTTCCCATGCTACTCCCATTGCTAGAAACTGAACCAGAATTTAGTACATATGTGTTACCATACACACAGATATATTTTTGCTAAGATGTGCTATATCATCTGGAAGCTATAAAACCATAAAATACTTCCACTTTGCCTACAGGAGATAATAAACCATACTTCTTATAGACATTGCATATCTTCATTTAAAACTGTGAGATAACATCTTTATGACCTAGGCCTAGTAATTTAATTAAAAAAACATTTTCAAAGTTAGCTGCAGCTGGACTGTGATTAACTTCTTCTCTTCCAATATCCTCTGTTAACATGCATATTTAATTCAGTTACAGTACAGTCAGGACCCACTGTTGGTACATTTTTAACACAAGCAACTCTACAAATACATTTTTCAACACAAACATCTGTACAAATCAGTTTGATATACAAATGAGTATCTCGGTCAACAAATGTAAAATAAAATAAATAAATGACATAGAATTCTTTACAAAATTCCAGCTAGCTGTGCTGGCATATGTTACACATCCAGTGCCCTACTTCTCCTGACATAGCTGGCAATACGTTACATTGTCACATTATAAATAAAATTTAGTAAAACAAACTTTCATTATAAGATTTTGTAGGTGGTTGTGTTACAAGTGTAGTCCAATAAAATGTTAACCATGATAACATTTGATGGAAATGAATTGTTAATTTGGCAGTCTATAAAGCATTATACAGTACTTTGTATACTAAGGAATGGTTAAAGATTTTAGGAATATGTTTTCCATATTACAAATACTGAATTTGTGTTTGGTATAAATTATGTAGATGAAGACATGAGTTGTTACAATTATTTTAGGATTGAATAGTTTAGAAAAAATAAAGTACAATGTTGGTTTTTAGTCAGTGAAGATATTAACAGCTATTAGTGGAAAAGTATAATATAATGCAATTCAGAATATAGAAGAAATATATAAAGGAGTTGAAAATGTATTTTTTGTCAAATCCATAACTGATGTAAATTGCTATTAATTAATTATTAATATGTAACTTATTATGAGAATTGATGGAAATAATCAGTTATCCTTATGGGAATATCTAAATATGTAAATAATTAAGTGTGTGTCAGTATTGAAATATAAAATTATAAAGTGCCACTGCTGTTTTCATGTGGGGGATTCAATACTGGTGGAGACAGTAATGTCAGGGGTAGAAGAAGTAGAGATGTAAATGTTGGAAGGAAATTTCTCAATGTTAATTATGGAATTTGAGATGGAGGAGGTGCTGGGGACTGAAATGTTTATTTCAATGTGTGAGGAGCTGTGATCAAGAAAGAACAAACCTTGGAGCCAAGTTATGGTGCAATTAACAGATGAAAACCTGGATAATGTCAATATCCAGACACACAAGCAGATCTGATGGCAGCACACACAATAAAACAGCTTACCCCTACAGGTGCTGATAATCCAGGAAATGTAGAGGATGCTGATCTCAGATCTCAGGTGGTGTGTGATAACTTCAGTGGTGCAACAGACAGGAAGAGAACATTTGAAGAAGCAACTAGCAGCCAGTGCAGTCTTTTTCAGATTGCTGAAGCAGTAGGAGGAATATAATGCATTTTTTACCTAAACAAGGATATACTAAATTGAAGTTACTTTTGGATACAGGTGCTTAAACCATTGGTTTTGCAAGATTCAGAGTTAAGGACAATTATTCAGTTGGGCAACAATTTTTTTTAGAGTATGTACCTTTTGAACAGACTGATAGGCTGAATAAGATTTTATTGAGGTTTAAAAAAATAAAAACTGAATACTTCTGGGTATATTATAAAGTACAAGACTTTTCAGTTAATGAAATGAGAATAAATTATTTAATGTTATTCCCAAATAACAGAGGAGAAATTGGTAAAGATTGAATTTACGACCGTTTGCAAATTTCTAGACCATGTTAAACAGTGATGGATCCTGGTGAATTCTGGACAGGAGCTATAGCTAAAAAGTTAAGGGCAATGTTCTGAAACACACACATAGCACTGTAAGAGAAGCGATATATAGACGAATATTGCATTACACCCAGCCAAAGTAACGTAACTTCTGTGGGTAAATGGAGAACATTAATAAAAATCATAAAAAAGAGGGTGTGACCAAAGTGGGGAAATAGGTCATGCTAAAAAAAATCAGGAATTGACAGAAGTTACTTTTTGGCAAAGGAAGAAAATAGATTTTCTGGCTTGCAATGTTTCTTTGCCATAAAGTAACTTCTTTCAATTACTGTTGCCCCTTCTTCTCTTAAATCCTAACTTTCTTTTTCCTGATTTTCTTTATTATTTTTACTTTACTCCCTATACTTATTTGTATTATCTTATTCTTTAGTCATTTATTCTTGCTCTTACTTTGCTTATTACATTTTATACAAAATAATTCACAAATCTGTCTTTCTGGCCCAGTATCTACACAGACGGTTTTCTTATGTCTAACATTTTGCTTTTTAGTTATACTATCTTTTCAGTCTGTCAATAAATTACAGTAAATGTTACTTGCCCAAATAATATTAGTGTTTGCTAAAAATAAAATTCCAGCTTCTCAAATTATTTGATTATTTTCTTGTGGATATGCATATTTACATCAACTATCCTAAATGCCATCGTACAATACAGTTGTATATTAAAATGTTAACATCCTTTATCATTGTAATACTTTTCACTTCTGCTCTACAACTTTCCTGAAATAATATTGCTACCCCTAACCATTCCTGAGATCCAAAAGTCCACATAAACTTTCCACACTGTGCTTTAGCCTGAGGCCAAAGTGTCAACAAATCTTATGGCTTGTAAGAAAACTGTGACTTTTGTCTTAAACATTTCAATACTCTTACACTTCTCACATGGTTACTTATACTATTAATGTATGAATATCAGAAGGTATTATATTACAAAGTTTCTACTACTTTAGAAATTGTTAAATTGCACTCCTAGTCTTTAACCTCTAAAGGCTTACATAACTTAGATTTTAATCATAGTTGTATATCAGCTCCAGAAGTAGAAGGAAAGTAACATGTAGTAGATATTTTAGATCGCTTCAATAACCACTATGAGAACATTGGGGTCTACTTCTAATTACCAAAATACCACTTACCTGAATCTCACTAGATAGAGATGACAACATTGAACGTTCACATCACTGGAATTTTAAACTGGGAATGGAGGCAGTTGGCCAACATGCAACAACAAACACACTGACGTATGTCACACCCACCCCCCAACTATATATACCAACTCCGAGATCGCACTATAGTGGGGAAAACTGCAAATTCTCCCATGTTGGCCAACTGCCTCCTTTCCCTGTTTAAAATTCTGATGATGTGAACATTTGTTTAAGTGAACGTTCAGTGTTGTAATCTTGATCTAGTCAGATTTGGGTAAGTGGTATTTCGGTAATTAGAAGTAGACCCAAACATTAATATATAGAATAGTAGTACTGAAGATGGGAATGCAACTGAAGCCATCTTAAACAATCATATACTTAAAAGTTAATTTTAGAACAAATAAAGAAAACTGAAAAAAAATATTTCTATGCTAGAAGAAAATAAAGACATTTAAAAATTAAAAGATAATAAAGATGCAGAGAATAGGTATAATTATTCCTGAATTATATAAATTATTGCCTCAAATATTCTATCTCTTTTTCTTAAAGATTTTTATAAAATTAAATCTAATGAGAATCTCTCCCTTCATGGAAATACACATTAATTTCACTTTATTGTGACAAGATAAGGATGCATTTCTCCGTTCATCTTTTAGAACCATATAATTATTAAATATGGCCTATAAAATGTTATGCCTGTTCTAGCTAACAAATATCAAACTGAATAAATTTTAAATAGGCAAGTGCAAATACTATCAAAAAGAATACTCACTTTATTATGATAAAAAACATGAGAGATCATTATATATAATTAGCATAGACTTAGAGAAGGCTTCTGGTTCAGGTAATTTGTCTCATTTAATCAAGAAATTCAAAAATATACACATTTCCAAGTTATTCTTTATTGCTCATTAACCATCTATATTAACATTGTTTTTCTTATGTCAAACTTGTGTCTTCTATATCTTAGTCAATAATGACACTTAAGGTCACAAAATAAGATTGTCCCCTATTACCCCTGTTATTTGCTCTGTCTAATGAAAATCTTGCTAATTATGTCAGATATAACAATGGAGTACAGAGTTTTATAATTAAGGATACATCCAAAATTCAGTTATTTGCAGACAATATATTATTAACAATAGGTAATACTGATTCCTCTCTAGTAGAAAATCACTAAATAATTTTCAATCAATATTTGGTCTAAAGATAATCAGCATAAAACCAGGGTGCTATTAATTAATATAGAAATATATGGTTTGATGAGAACTAGTAAAGAATTCAGGTGGGATAAAGAACAGATTGAATATTTAAGGGTTATTCTTAAAGAAATATTAATGAAATTACAATGATAAATTACAGATGTAGTTTAGATAACATAAAAATAAATTATGTAATAAATTATGCTTTACTATAGAAAACAGGTTGTCTTGATTAAAATGGTCATCTTGCATAAATATTACATATCATACAAACTACTTTGTTATTACTCTGAAAGACAATATTAAACAATTAAATATTTGTTTACATTTTTGCAGTATCATCACAAACCTGGAATAGCTTTGGAGCATCGTATAAGAGAGTGAAAATGGAGGTTAAGGATCTCCATATTTAATAAACATATGTCATAGCTTATGTTATAAAAAATAGTAGCTTTATGGTTAGATTCTTGTTATTTAACTAACTGGAAATAGTGCATGAAATCATTTTGTTAAATGAGGTAGTATATATTACTATACAACATGTTCACATTTTGAACAATAAGAAGAAATGGTTATTAAAGAAAATGTTTACTAAAACTACTAATAGGTTTATAGGTTCATAGGTTCATAGGTGTGTACTAGGCTAATGGCTCTGGGGCCTTTACAAACCTAACCTATAGGATTACCCTGGCATTGTGCCACCTGACCTTAGTTCCCAGTGTCTCTGTCGAGTAAAGCCACTGGAGTGATCCCTGGGGTGAATTTTCTATTTCCCATCCACTCATCAAGATTTCTTTTGAAGAGGGTCAGTGAGGTGCTCTGTTTGACATGTATGGGAAGTCTATTGCATAACATGGGCAGTCTCTGGGTTATGAACCTGTCCTTCCAGCATGTTCTGTTGATTGTGGTATTGAGGGTGAGGTCTCTGGAGCATGTGGTGCGGAGGGATTGGGATTTCTTTAGATGTAGCATTTCTAACAGAGCTGGGTCATACATGGCTTTGTAAGTCAAGCAGAGACTGCCTCTAAGTAGGCAATATGAGACAGAGAATAGTTGGAGTTTTTTTTAGTCTGTCCATATAGGGCAAATGTTTAAGACCTAGGATCCTCTTTGTGAGGTACTTTTGTGGCCTCTCCAGTTGTTGCAGGTGTTTAGTGAGGTACATGCCAAATGGGGCATTGTACTCAATGATTGGTCTAGGGAAGAGTAGAGGGAGACAATGGCCTCTTTCATCCTGGATGTAAAACCCTTAGTAATGAGGTGTGCCACATAGAAGGACTTTCTGACCACAGTGGCAATGTGATGGTCAAAAGAGAGGTTGCTGTCATCCTGTGTTCTCAGATCTCTTATAACACCTTCTGCGGTCAGTGGACTACCATCGATGTGGTAATTCATGGGAACGGAGTTTTTCCCAAAGGGGATGATGACACATTTTTTGGCATTGAGCTTAAGGCCATGGTTCTGACACCAGTCATTGGTCTCAGTGAGGCCTTTCTGTAGGATGCCAACATCACTCAGGGAGTTAATAATAGCTCTCAACTTGCAATTGTCTGTTGGCCTGGACTTCAGAGAAGTAGATACCAAACAGGAGAGGACCCAGGACCTAACCCTGTGGGACACCACTCATGACTAGTTGGCAGTCTGACTTGGAATCAGCTGCTTTCACACTGTGGGTTCTACCTGTGAGCCAGTTGGCAACCCACCTAGTGATATAGGAGTTGATGCCTAGCTTAGTGAGTTTTTCTATGATTCCTGAATGGGGAATGGTATCAAAGGCCTTGGCCAGATCAAGGTAGTTTCTGCTTATATAAATAATATATTAAAATCATTTATAAAGATCTTATATATAAATATCCAGAAATCAAAGCATGGTGTTTTACGCTATTCCCTATTGTCTTTATGCAAGAGTGTATGGAGTATCTAATTTTTCAAAAAATGTTGAATCTTAAATGTGTAGACTAATTTATTTTTATTTTATTTTATTTCTTGGAATCAACTGTTAAAGGACACAAGATTATTTACCATTGATTTTTTAATAGGCAAGTATGGCATATATATGGAAAATTGGCTTATTGTATAGATTAGTAGGCAGTTTAAAATGTCTACAATTGAACCAATGTCAGATATAGCTAAAAGAATATTCTCTTATTACCAATTTTCTAAATATTCTTGATTAAATAATAATTACTAAAAATAATATTAATCTGCAATTTATAAAGTAATAAAATGTTTCATATGAAAGATAATTATTGGGATCACGCCTCACAAATAAGTAATTCATCTGTAACATCAATTAACAAGACTATGACTTTTTATTATCATCAAATAAAATGACATTCTCTATTTTTTGGAAATTATATATTTAGAAATTCTTACAAATATCATTTATTATCCCTCATAGAATTGAAATTATATATAAAAAGAAAGCATGGGTTGTTGGAGATGTAAATCTTCAGTTCAAGTGGATTGGTAGAATTTGGTATATGATTCAAATGTAATATATATATTTTAAGAACAAAATCAATGTTTCCTTTTGGCCTGATAATTTAACTAAATTATTTGTGTTGTTTGATGCTCCAGGTCTCAAATACATACCCAGAACTCTATTTTCCATTCTCTGGAGTTTGTAAACCATTGCTAGGAAGTTAACTGCAAAGAACTGGAGTGAGTTTACACCTTCATTTATAGAATTTATAAAAGTTGCCACAGTTGTTTGTCAAAAAATTGTCAATTATTAATATGAAAACAAATACAGTAACATCTGAATATAAATGTAGGATAAAATTAAGTTAAGCTCTTTCTTAGACAAATAGTGATGATGTTTCATGATTGATTGATCTGTTGTGACTTGAAATATGGAATTATATTTTGTAATGAATGATATAGAGAGCCTGTAAATAGTTTGTTGATTTTTCTTATTTTTGAGTTATATAAATATAATTATATTAGTTGCAGTGTATGAAACTAAATACAAATATTTAAAAAATAAAGGAAAGTCAAAAACATAGGTAAAAAGCTATTGACAACTTCATTAGAAGATTCCACAAAAAACAAAAAGTGATTTATAAAGCCATGAATGAAAGAATGTGCAGCTTCAGAAGATATAATGTGAAAAAATCAGTAAGAATTTTTTTAAAACATAATCAGATGAGAAAAACTTGAGAATTATTTAGTGGAAAGAGCAAATGTCTGTTTTTTTTTTTGTTTTTTCGAGAACGGTGGCTATAGAAAACATTGTTTTTAGACTTTATTTTAGTCATTGAGAATAAGATACAGTCAAGTATGAAAGAACACTAAAACAGAGTTAATAATTTCAGAGTGGAAAGTCAGAAGGAAAATAATCTTCAATGGAAAATAAAAGGCATCATGTCTGAAAGACTAAAAAGAAAAGGAAAGGTAAGAAGGAAAAGAGGAGAAAGGGAACTATACATAAAATAATAGGATTAAAACGATGCCCCATTCCTTTCTTTCTGTTAGGGAACCTTGCCAAAAGAGTATTGGAAGGGACAACAGAGAAGTTAAAATGGGGACAAATGATAGTCATCTAGGGGATTTATCTAGCACTTGGGGTGTTGGACCTTACCAGTGCCAGTCTAGATGAGAAGTAAGAAATAATAGAGAGTATGTCCTCATCAAAGCTGTGGTGATGAAGGGAAACAGATAATAAACTATGTAGTTTTGGAATGTAAGAGGATCTCAGGCGTTTGAACAATTAAAATGAGAATGGAAGTTTAATAACAGCTTTCAAAACAAAATGGCACATGACTATTATTATACTGTAATTTATAAGGAGAAGCAACAGAGTATTGACAAAATATTTATAACGAGCATCTGGTTAGTGCCAAATACCAGATGTGAAATTTTTGTTTGACAAAGAGTGGAATGAGAAAAGACAATGACAAAATTACAAAGATGCTCATTTTATGATTTGATAGGAAATATTATATAACTTTCTTTATCTTTGTTTTCATTTTTTTTTCATTCTATATTGCTTCTTGTTTATTTTTGTTAATGAGCTGAGGATATAGGAAATTTGTACTTGTCATTAGATGACAATAACTTGGGTGTTTTGATTGAATTGTAATTTGTAAAATTATATCAAGAATATTTCACTCTGAGATAAGTGTTATGGGATTTTTTTATATCCATATCAGACAGATATAACCTTGGTTTAACATGTAATTGTAAGGACAATACCTCAGAAATACTACATCTCTCTGTATGTTGCTCTACAGAGTTTGTACTGGAAAATAAATGCAGGTACCTGGTATAACTAGCAGCATTCACAACCTTCTAATCTGCCTGGCATCAAACTTGAGTGAGATTCTTATTGATACACTGGCACTAGTGTGATGGCAAGATGTGCCATGCCAAATAAAGGCACAGTTTTCATATGTTTTGAAATGTTAACTTAAACATTCAGTTATATCAGAAACTAATGGCAAAAGCAGCAAACATACCAGAATTTCAATAAATAATAGTGTCCCATGAAGTCCATCAAGGTTTAGCTTTGGAATGATTCCCATCTATTTTTTCTTGTCTGTGCCTTCCACTGGTTAGCAAACTATGCTGATGACTGCAAATAGGACAATATATTTACTTGTATCAAGTATGAAAAAGTGCCTCAAGATGGTTTAAACAAAATAATTGCTTTGTGCAATACAGACAGTCTCACTGTTAATATTATGAAATGTATTACTGTCCAATTCAGGAAAAGAGCTACACAATTTAATTTCAAAATTAATGGGGAAACACTAAAGGTAGACAGAGAGATAAAAAGCCTAGGAATTATTATAAACAGTAAATTAAACTTTGATCAATGTGTTGTAACCAAAGTCCAAAAGATGTATTATGGTCAAATGCATAAGCAGTAGATCATGGGAAGGCATTTTACTCTTATATGTATCTTTGATGAGATCAGTTAAAGAAGATGCTGCATTCTGCATCTGAAAAGAAAGCCACTTGACTCAGACAGAGACAGTTCAAAAGGTCTTAACAAACAAAATAGGAGGAATAGAAAACATGAATGACATTGACAGACTGCAGCAAATATCTTTGCATTCTTTATCTTTCTAAATACTCATAGAGGACTTGCACTTGCAATATGTAGCCATATTTGACCTAATTATATTTTAAAACTTTCAGCTAAAGCACACAATGTAGTCTACATTAATCCACTTTGTAAAGTATAAATAATTAAAATAGGCTACATATTTTTACCCAATAAATACCAACATTTTGAAATAAACTACCACTTCCCATAACATTCAGCAACTACTTGGTAGTATCCAAGAATATCACATCAGCAACAGAATTACACAGAGCACAGACTTCCATGCTTATTAAAGGCCATTATACCATGACCCCCTCATTAATATTCCAAAACGTGCATGCTGATTGGTCAGCGTGCACGTTGTAAATCGACTTATACTAATGGAAAAAGGTCCGGTCACCCGGACGTTTTCCATTAGTATAAGTCTTTTTTTAAAACACTGTCTCGCTATGTTAAAGGAGTTTAACATAGCGACACAGGTTTAAAAAAAGCAACGGAGATCTCTGTTGCTTTTTTAAAAGCTATCACGCTATGTTAAACTCCTCGGGACCAAACCACGCCAACCATGGGTAAATCCAGCATTACCCACACCCAGGCATGGGTTATTGCTATAATAGTTTATACAGTTGACAGCAAAGCCTGTAAGTGTGTAAACTAAAGCTACATAAGAAACTCCTGAAATTCAACACTGCATATTAGATAGGTGATTGCAAGTAATGCCTGTAGGGCTAGTGACTGGAGTCTACATAATGGAAACATGAGCTGGAATAGATAATTGTTATAATATGCACATGGCAAGTGAATTCATAAAAGATTTATAAATACCTTAAGCATCTCTAAGATCAAAGTAGTTTATAGGACAGGAAACAGCCACAGTACAGAAATAAGATACACTTCACTTCAGGAAGCTGCAAAGCCTGTATGTCAAGAATGTTTATGCCTACATAACTCAGCCATATTGGCAATAATCAGTAAATAAGTACATTATTTAAGTTATATTACGCATGCTATCGATATATAGATCTTTATAAACCACTGACGTAAGAGTCTGTCTACAAGAATATTGCTTTCAGACAGCAATAGCTCAAGAAACAGATACAAAATTATATTTCAGAACAGAAATACAACAGTATCTCTGAGAATTTAGCTAAGAAATACTCTGAATGAACCCAAAGCACTAACTGAGAGGTCTGTGAACTTATAAATCTACAAGATTAGTTGTGAAAAAGAAAAAAGAAACAGCAACACAGACATTGACCAAGGAGCATAACTACATAAAATGCATAGAAACGTAAATGTGTGATTCACTTAAGGAGAATGTATTACAATCTGACCATAGTCATAAAACTGATATAACAGTAACTATAAAATGCACAATAAGTGAAAAATCAGAAACTTGTACTAGGAGGCAAGAACATCAGAGATAATAAAGAAGTGGGGTAAATGAAAAACAGACTGAAGCAGGATGCAATAAATTGTTGCAGCTAGATCAAATGATGTATCTTTGAGACAGTCAGATGCATGGAATGTCATATCCTTCATATCCTACACGATATTCTGTCTTTTCTGCTCCTCAAAAATACAGTGCTGTTTCAGACAGATTCTGTATAGATGTGATGATGTCTCTATTTTATAATTGTCTAAACAAACCAGGATTCAGCAAACCAAGCCAAGACTGTGAGTTCCACAAGTGAGGATTATTTCCTTTAGCAAGTAAATCCCAACAATGTATGTAAGTAATAATGCCTGACAGGATGAGCAATTTAGGTAAGTAATAGGATGTTGTGAGGGCAGAGGTTCTCCTCATCACTGAAAAGTTATAATGACACCTGGAAGGCATTTCTGCACTGAACAAATTGCCTATGTATTTGTTTGCTTGCTTTGCTTTAGTACTTTATTGTATGGTTTTGTTTGCCTGTTTTTCTTTTTTACAAAAAGTCTGGCCATCTAGTTCCATTTCCCTCCCCCATGCCTTGAAAACTTGATGGATAATGGTGGCTGTCCATGGGGTCAATCTAAAAGTTAACTGCAACTCATAAAAGAACAAATGAGTAAGCAAGTTCCTTTCCTTGTTTATTATACATATACCTGTTATACACATATACATGTTATACATATATACATAGACCTGTTATACATATATACATATACCTGTTATACATATATACATAGACCTGTTATACGTATATACATATACCTGTTATACATATGTACATATACCTGTTATACATATATACATAGACCTGTTATACATATATACATAGACCTGTTATACATATATGCATATACCTGTTATACATATATACATAGACGTGTTGTACATATATATACATATACCTGTTATACATATATACATATGCCTGTTATATACACACACACACACACACACACATATATATATATATATATATACCTGTTATACATATATACATATACCTTTTATACATATATACATATACCTGTTATACGTACATACATATACCTTTTATACATATATACATATACCTGTTATACATATATACATAGACCTGTTATACATATATACATATACCTTTTATACATATATACATATACCTGTTATACATATATACATAGACCTGTTATACATATATATATATATATATATATATATATATATACCTGTTATACATATGTACATATACCTGTTATACATATATACATAGACCTGTTATACATATATACATAGACCTGTTATACATATATACATATACCTGTTATACATATATACATAGACCTGTTATACATATATACATAGACCTGTTATACATATATGCATATACCTGTTATACATATATACATAGACGTGTTATACATATATATACATATACCTGTTATACATATATACATATGCCTGTTATATACACACACACACACACACACACACACACACACACACATATATATATATATATATATATATATATATATATATATACCTGTTATACATATATACATAGACCTGTTATACATATATACATATTCCTGTTATACATATATACATATACATGTTATACATATATACATATGCCTGTTATACATATATACATATGCCTGTTATACATAAATACATATACCTGTTATACATATATACATATTCCTGTTATACATATATACATATACCTGTTATACATATATACATATGCCTGTTATACATATATACATATACCTGTTATACATATATACATATACCTGTTATAGATATATACATATGCCTGTTATACATATATATATATATACTTGTTATACATATATACATATACCTTTTATACATATACCTGTTATACATATATACATATGCCTGTTATACATATATACATATACTTGTTATACATATATACATATACCTGTTATACATATATACATATACTTATTATACATATATACTTTTAGAAATGGCTAGATAATAGTCAGTGAATATATATGCATTATTGTAGAACTCTTTGAATGTGTATATGTGTATTCGTAGTGTGTGTGTGTGTGTGTGTGTGTGTGTGTGTGTGTGTGTGTGTGTGTGTGTGTGTGTGTGTGTAGCATGCAACTAATGTATGCTGAGGCACTTAAAAACAATCTTCCTAAACAACAAATATTGCTTAGACCACCCGTTAGCAAATTAGCTATGTCTCAGCAAGTCCAAAGACACTCAGAAAAACAACACATAACACCACACACATACAGTCACACTCAGTGTGTGTGTGTGTGTTTTTTTAAGATAACTCCAGAAAGCAACAGAAAATATGGGATCCATGAAGAACTCTGACATTTTGCATTGCTGTTTATAGCAATGAAAATTTAATATAAACATGGGTTTTATTTATGCTGCAACAGGTGGCTTCTAGGTTTTTAAACATTGAACTGCCATGGTTTGACAGCTACAGCTATTCTGGCAATTGTCAAAACAGCTGTCAAACCATGCCTTTTGATGGCTATTTATGTACCAGCTATTCTGACAGCTGTCAAACTATAATAGTTCTTTTGAAAGATGAAAAAAAGCTATCAAACTGTGGTGGGCCAGTAGATCAATTTTAGGATTACAGAGTTGGCAAGAAGCTCAATAGTGGCTTGATTTTACTTTGTAAGGAGTCTGTGTTCATAGGTTCATTGGTAGGTACTAGGCTATTGGCCCTAGGGCTTATATAAGCCTAGCCAAAAAGGTACCCTGGCTTTCACCATCCAAGAAAATTATTTTCCTCTGCCCCTGTCGAGCAGAGCCACAGACGTGATCCCCGGGGTGAAATTTCTATTTCCCATCCAATCATCAAGATTATTCTTGAAGAGTACTAATGAGGAGCTTTATTTGATATAGATACGTAGTTTGATCCAGAGTATGTGAAGTCTCTGGGACAGGAATCTATCCCTCTAGCATGTTCTGTTTATTGTGGTGATGAGGTTTAGGTCCCTAGAGTGCGTAGCTCAGAGGAATTGGGATTTCTTTAAGTGGAGCAGGTCCAACAGCTCTGGGTTTGACATAGCTTTGTATGTTAGGCAGAGATCGCCTCTGAGTAGGCGATATGTGACGGAGTAAAGCTGGAGTTTTTTGAGATGGTATGCGTAGGGCATCTGTTTGAGGTCGGTAATCCTCTTTGTGAGGTATTTCTGCGGCCTTTCCAGTTGTTGTAGATGTCTTGTGAGGTACATACCAAAAGGGGCATTGTACTCTTTAATGGGTCTAATGAGAGATGAGTACGGGGGAACAATTACCTCTTTTTTCCTGAATGAGAAACCTTTTGTGATGAGGTGTGCCACGTAGAAGGATTTTCTGACTACTGTGGCAATGTGATTATCAAAGGAGGGGCTACTGTCCACCTGCGTCCCAAGATCTCTTATCACACTTTTGGTGTTAAGTAGACTACCACCTATGTGGTAGCTCATGGGTACAGAGTTTTACCAAAAGGGATGACAATGCACTTTCTGGCACTGAGCTGAGGCCATGACTTTGAAACCAGACATCTGTCTCAGTGAAGTCCTTTTGTAGAATGTCCACACCATTAGGAGTTTCGATTATGGGTCCTAGTTTGCAGTCATCTGTGAACTTTGTTAGCCAAAGACCTTCTGTATTAGCCTGTACTTCAGAAAAGTAGATACAAAACAGGAGAGGGACCAGGACTGAACCCTGTGGTACTCCACTTGTCACTGGTCTGAAGTTGGATTTGGAGTCTGCTTCTTTCACAGTGTGGGTTCTGCTAGTGATCCAGTTGGCAACCCATCTTGTGACATAGGGATTTATACGTAGTTTAGTGAGTTTATCTATAATTCCAGAGTGGGGGATGGTGTCAAAAGCCTTGGCGAGATCTAGATAGTCTGTGAACCACCTTACCCCTCGTCTATGGCTTTGGTGACTGCTTCAAAGAAGTCTATCAAGTTTAGGAGACATGATCTACCTTTTACAAACCTGAACTGGGTGGGGTCCAGAGTTTGGAGATTACCGATGTCTTTGTTTATAAGTTCCATGGCCTTGCAGACCTGGCTCATTAGGTTAATGGGGTGGTAGTTCCTGGGGTCCATGGTGGCTCCCCCTTTGTGGAGTGGGATAACCGTCACTGTACACCATTCAGTGGGAACAAAGCCTGAGGTGAGGCCATGACTGAACATGGTGCTTAGGTGGAGTGCCAGTTCATTCTGTAGTTCATGTAGAATGCAGCCTGGGATGTTGTCAGGTCCCATGGATGCTGTGTTCTTGGCTTTGGAGAGTGTGTTTTTTACCTGTGCAGCTGTGATTACAGGAACTTTGCATTCTTCCAGTATAGAGATGGGCCCATTATGGGGTGAGGGGGGGGGTAAAGTTAGCACTGAACCTATCTGCCAGGATGTTGGCAATATCAGTTGGTTCTTTATATTTAGTGCCATTGTGCTGTAACTCAGAGCAGATCTGAGTGTTGCCATTGAGATTCTTGACATAGTTATAGAATGCCTTGTGGTTGTCTTTAGAATAAGTGGTGATTTTGTTTTCTTATCTAGCTTTGGAGGATTTTATGAGGGATCTCAGCTTCTTACTGAGGCTGACTAGGGAGTTCCTCCAATCATGGGATTTTACTCTTTTTTTGCAACAGTTTCTTTCTTCTGTTGTAGAGTTTGTTTATGGCATGGGACCACCATATTGGCTTTCTTTTTTTGTAGGATAGCATCTTGGGTCTGTTAGGGATACCACAATCCATGAACTCATGTAAGTGCTTATAAAGTGCATTTGTGTAGGATTCAGCAGTTGTACCTCTACTGTCCGTCTGCATGGGTGTCGCAAAGTTTGCCACTACTGTCTTAAGAAGCGTGAAGTTGGCTTTGGAGATATTTTTTTATGGTGGTTTCCCTAATGGGGGTGGGGGCAGGATGTGGATGTCTAGGCTGATTAGCGTGTGGTCGGATCTGACCAACGAGGAATTAACCTCTGGTGTGGAACACCGGCCACCCATGTTGGTAATGACCAGGTCTATGATATTGCTGCCCCTGGTAGGGGTGTGGATAAGTTGATCCAAGGCTTTGGAATTTATGAATTCCAGAAAACGTTGAGCAAAAGAGTTGGTACATGAGTAGTTTTCCCAGTTAATGCTGGGGTAGTTGAAATTGCCCATTATTAGGGTGTTGGGTTGTACCTTAATATTTTCCAGTGTATCAAGAAATGAGGAGTGGGAATCCTGGGGCATGGTGGGGGATCTGTAGCAAGTTACAATTTGGATTGCGGTCTTGCCCAGAGTTAGTTGCACTTGGATAATCTCAGATGCATTATGCTGCTCAACTAGCCTGGAGGTGTGGATATCTGTAATGAATATGGACATGCCTCTGCCTTTAGTGTTTTGGTCCAGGTTAGGTGGCCGAAAGATGTGGTATGAATTATAGCCTGGTAATGCAGGGGTGCTCTCTGCAGCCTTGAACCAGGTCTCTGTCACTGCACAGATGTCAGTGTTCTCCATTTTAAGGAGTGCCTCGAGTGAATGCATTTTGAGGTTTAGACTTCTAGCACTGAGTAGCATTACTCTCAGATTTTGCTTGCTTGTACCTGTTACTGTGGTGAATTTGTCATTTGAACCTTGCCTAAAAAAGGCACTATAGGGGTAGAGCCTTAGCCAGTATCCATAATCCCAAGGATGACAGGTGCAGGCCATCATTGGCAAAGCATCATGGTATATCGATCATGTCATCCCAGGTAGACAGATACTGGATCACCTTAGAATGACACTAGAAGCTTAGCCAATTGCTGAAGTCGATCATTTTGTCCTTGTACTCTGGTATCATTCTGGGTGATGGCAGGATGCTACTCATACCTGCCTGGGCTACAAGATCAGAGAGCTCCTCCATATCTCTTTTCATGTAGTCCAGTGAGGTACATCTCAGGTCATTCACATCAACATGGACAATGACAGAGTCATATTTGTACTTGTTGTGGAGTGACCTGAGTGTGTGCATTATGTGGCGGATCCTGGCACCCAACAGGCAGCTGACAGTAACTTTCTCCTTGTTTAGCCTGGTGAGTGGAACATCAGTGTGCCTGACTATAGACTCACCTATGACTAGAGTGTTGAGTACGTTGTTATGCCTTATGGGCTGTGGTTGAGGGGCACACTGAGTTGGTGGGCTATGTGTCATTTGAGTTGTGTTGGGGGGTGGAGGTTGCTTGCGTTTCTGCTTTGGAGGTCTTTGTTGCTTGAGCAGATTTTTATTGAGAGCCTCTGTGAAAGTAGGTGTGTGTTTTGTGTTTCTATGTGTGTGTTTTGGTGGTGTAGGTTTTGAGGGACTATGTGATGAGTGTGGTGAGGTGCAAGTGTTTACCTTCTCCTCTTGACTGCCTAGTCCAGTCTTGGGTGAAGAGAGCTTTGCTTCCAGTTTGGCTATATAAGTGCATCTCTCACAGGTTGTAGTGTTGGATGGTAGGAGGAGAAGGTTGTCTGTGTACATGAGGCAATTGCTGCATTGCCCCAAGATGTCCACATTCGTCAGGTAGACAGGAGAAAATGTTGCTCATATTTGCTTTTTATTTGGCTATATGCAGAATTAACTACTCATTCTCTCTAAGGTTTCACCAATCATTTACCAAGGCTGTTTGATAAACATGTATAAAATTTAATGACACATTGTCACATCAGTTAAGGGCTTTGGATATGAAGCAAAAGAAATGGCAAAAGATAAAGATGAAAGTGCAGATTAGAGAAGATAAATTCCAAATAAAACAAAGATATATGTTTGTTAATACAGGGGAAAGTTGTATGTCACAACTTGAATGTTTAGAAAAATATATCATGAGAAATATTATATGTTATGACAAACAAGTGCTTGTTTTGTTAAGTGGGGTGCAGTCAATAGCTTATACTGTGATTTAATAGAATCTGTAAAACCAGCAACTATGGTGTTTTCATAGATTAAGATTTCATAGCCTCACCTATCACACAATCTTTTGGTTATGGCTTGTATGTTTATATAAATATACAGGGCTAACACAAATGGGAATTATCAGTGAGTATACATCTGAAATGAAATGTAGTTATCCCAACACTTTGATTTTGTTTAAAACTTTAAATACTTGATTTAAAAATGTATTTGTTCATGGACATGTAGCCATGGCAACTTTCCTCTTGTTTCTGAAAAAATGCTTTGGATGTAACTGGTAGGGCTATTAACAAGGTGAGGTTTATGTTAAAGAATGAAGAAAGAAGAGTCAATGAAACATTGTTTCTCAAAAGAAAATGGGGATATAGTCAGCATCGATAAAGCACCCTTATTAGCCTTCTAACTCCAATACACCACCCCTTTGTAGCTCACCAATCAAATCTGGACAGCATGGGTAAGCAGTTTCTGAACTTATCTGTAGCCAGGTTGGTGGATACAGGCATCGTGAGACCATGTAACAATTGTTTCATGTTTACCCAGAATCACTTATTCCTTAAAGAACAGACACAGTATGGGGGAGGTGTCCTTACACAATGACACTGGAGGCATAAAAGTGCACATCAGGTTATTGAAAACAGACACACAACACGCACCTTACATACCATACAACACACACATAGACTAATGTATGCTGAGGAACTTAAAAACAATCTTCCTAAACAACAAATATTGCTTAAACCACCCATTAGCAAATTAGCTATGTCTCAGCAAGTCCAAAGGCACTTAGAAAAAACAACACATAACACCACACACATACAGTCACACTCAGTGGAGCCGCAGCTCTAAGCCACTCAGGCAAGCAAACAGACTTCCCAGGACTCTCATCATGGGGAATCCACTGTAAGATGTACTGATGCTCCTCTAACCAGGCTGAACAAGGAGAAGATAGCTGTTAGCTGCTTATCTGGATACAGAATCTGCCGAATTGCGCACACACTGAAGTCATTACGCCACAGGTACCATTATAATTCCATCATAGTCCATGTAGGTGTAAATGACCTGAAACATACTTCCCTGAGCTATATGAAGTGAGACTTTATGGAGCTCTTAGAGTAAGTGTCTCAGGCTGGTTATGAGCCTAGCACTGAGCACATGTTACCATTACTGAAGATGATGCCACAATATGAACCAAAGATGACTGATTTTAACAACTGGCTGTCTTTCTGGTGTCATTCTAAGGGGATCCAATACTTGTCAGCTTGGGACAGCATGGTTAACAGTCCACTTTGCTTTGTCAAGGATGACTTGCACCTGTCCCCTCTAGGCTTTCAAATACTGGCTAAAACATTATCTACCCCATAGTGCCTTTTTATACAATACCAAATTGACAGCCTAAAGAGATATCAAAATTAACTGAAATGAACTTCAAAGTGTTACTGCTCAATTCTAGGAGCCTAAACAAAACAAAAAAAAAAACTGACTCTAAGCCCTCTTCATACTTAAAACTATAGAGATATGTGCAGTTACCAAGACATGCTTTAAAGCAGCATAGTGCACCCAGACAGTGTAAGGTTTCATTGCCTTCCAGTTTTAGACCAGTAGCTGCACAGACAAGGGCTAAAAGTGGAGGCATGTTGATGTACATCAATAGCAAGCATACTTCTAGGTTGGTCAAACAGGATGACGTGTTGAAATTCATCCACAGGCAGATCACCACAGAGAAAAAAACTGTACCATATCCTACTCAGCTATAACTCACCATCCATGTCCCAAGAAGTTCATAATGCATAGCTGGACCTACTGGAGACTCTTACCATCCTAGCCTAAAACCCTAATCATGAGAGACTTTAATTACCCCTGTTTAGACTAGGAATCCTATATGGCCTCAAATCTACAGGTACACAGATTCCTGGACTTCTAAAATGCACCTACTAGAGGCTGTAACATACTGGACCTCATACTTACAAATGTGGAAGAATGCTGCACCCCCCCAATGTCTCATTCCCCATGGAAAGGTCCAACCATAAAGGTTTCTCCTTCAAAATCAGAATCAACTCTATAACCCTAGCAAAACCAGTAACAGTTAGGAACTATTCCTAGGCAAACTTTTATTAAGTGATGGGTTGCCAAAAATCAATGCCCCTCTAAACACTGAGAACACAAAAGCCTATGCTGAATTGCTCTTAAAAACTTTGCGCAGCCATGTCAATGGCTGCATAGAGGCTTCTGTACCTACCAGAAGTAACCCTAGATCTAGCCCCAGAAGCCAACCGCTGTGGTGGGAATCCCAAATTAAACAGGACATACAACAAAAGGGAAAAAATATGGCAAAATTAGGAAGGGTAATTCCCACAGAGATAAGAACTCTCTCATGAAACTAGGTAGGCAGTTAAGAGGGCTAATTAGGTCAAGCAAATCTGTATTTGAGGTTAAGATAGCCTTGTAACTAGCCCTCTTTACCCCAGGGCAGTAACTAAGGGGTCTCAATCCTCACCACTGTCTCCAGTAAGGGAGTGTCACTAAAAGCAAGGATAGAAATACACAATTTCCCTTAGGAGTATAATGGGAACAGACTCCAAACCTGACACTGGACTATATGCTTCAATCCAGGTCCCCAAATGAGTCTCCACACTAACCACTGCAGAGCCTTGTGTCCCAGTTCTAGGTATCTGACACACTCACTCTTAAATGTCTGATATTCACACATACACACACTCTTGGGAAAGACTGGCAGAGATTTACCTGCTGTGTTCCTTTACCCAAATTACAAGGTAGTGGCTGCCACCAGTTAAACACCACAATACCTTTCAAAAGGGATGTTCAATTATATTGGGTACAATAGATATTGATACAAATGGCAGCATGTAACCCAAGCAATACAGCTTTCCAGAGTGGCCCTGGTGTTATCACAATAAGCAGCCACAACGAGAGGTAGTAAAATATTTAATAATAAATAAAAGGATTTAAAACATGTAAATACTGAATAACTGATTACAATAAACAACAGAGATTTAGCCACAGAAAATATGAAAATAACACTGTAGGATAGATTTCACACTGATTTTAGAAAGCCTCTAACTAACTAGCTGTAATTGCCTGGCTATCTGAAGATTAACTGTCTCTATCCAATCTAAATAACTCAGCAAGGCAAGATTATACTCTTACTTCTACAAGGCAAGATGAGGAATTATGTCCACACTCCAGGCTGTTGTCCATCCTCAATGACTGGACAACTACTCTGGAAACACCTGAACTACTACTGCTGAACAACTCTAGAAAACAAAAACTAAACAATTGACTCAGAACCTACTTTTATAGCAGATTTTTTAAAGTAACAGAAAGCTGCTATGAGAATTCTACTCTCTCATATCAGACTTTGAAAGGTAAACAAACAGCTGCAGTGAAGATTCTATTCTCCATTCTCTGGCACACAATGACATCACATCTAGGTCAGCTGACTCTGGCATAACATACATTCAGAATTCTCTTTAAAAAATTGCACATTTGGTCAGCCAGAAGAACACTGTTTGACATTCAAACATCTTGCATAAATCAGAGTGATAATCAAAAGACATAAACTTATTTACAAAATTATAGCTAGTCATGCTGGCATATGTAACACAGGGTAATTTACAATTATTTGCAAAAATTCAGTCAGTCATGCTAGCACAGATAATATCTAATATTCTCACAAGCCTCCCATATGAAAGATACCCATAAGGCTCTCTTCTCCTATGTCAGAAACCTCAAGGGCAACATACAGCAATGTGCTGAACTGGTGGTTAATGGTGCTACATTCAATTAGCCTGACAATATAGTAAATCTGTTAGCTGACAAATTTGGTTCCAATTTTACCCCTTCCCCACCCCCAACCAGGCCACAAAAAATACCCTCATACATAACCTCCCAACTTTAACTAGGGAACATGTACTGGCTGTGCCCACTAAAGCCAACAATGCAGCCTAACTTGACCCTGAAAATATCCCAGGAAGCCTCCTAATCAATCTAAAACATGACTTATCAAGACCCCTGGAGTCGCTATTTATCTATAGTCTTAAAACAGGATTTGTGCCACGAGAATAGAGGACTGTGATGGTCATCTCCCTTCATAAGAGTGGACCTTCAGATGGTGAAAACTATAGACCCATTAATCTGACTAGTCTTATTTGCAAAGCCATGGAAAGAATTATCATGGAAATTATCAATAAGGACATACAAGACCTCCAGACACTGGATCCACCCCAGTTTGGCTTTGTCAAAGTAAGGTCATGCTTACTGAGTCTGGTGGACTCCTCTGTAAAGGTCACTAAGGCAGTGAATGATGGGAAAGTGGTGCATACTGCTTACTTTGATCTCGCTAAAGCATTCCCTAGAGTCTCCTTGCTCCTTTTTCTGTTTAAAACTTTCATTTAGTGTCTCACTACTGTTTTTCTGCTGTGATGAACATTTCCATGGTGTTTTCTGCCTAAAATAGTGTAGCTAGCAGCTATAGCATAGTCTAGTTTCAGGGTTGCTGTCTCTGGGCCTGGTTGTTTGTTTGCAATGGATTTTTGTTCTGAGCACATTTTTCAGGCCATCTTTGATTAGCAGAGGTCATTCTTCACTTTAGTGAGGTATCATGTTGACTGGCCACTAGCTGGTAAAGACTGGCTGGTCTGGGGCTTGGAGTAAGCACCTCATTGGTTCTTTTGAGCTTTTTTTAAGCTGTTTCAGGTTTGAACTTTCTGCTTATTCACACTGAGTTGAACAGAGGAGGGGCACTGACCACAACTCTGATCTGTGATATATAACAATAAGTATCCTGTTTTCTTGTTTATTTTTACTAGTTATTGCTTATTCGTACCATTTACCGCAGTTTTTGTTGTCTGCTGCCTACTTTTTATTGCACTTTTTATTGTCTGCTGCCTACTCTTTACTGTATTTTATTGCTATAGACTAATCTGCACTGTTGTACTGCAATTGTCTGCTTTACTTGACCTGTTAAATAACTTTTGTTACTGCTTCACTGTTTGTAAAGCTTTTTTTAGTTAATTTCACTGTGTGAAAGGTATTAATTGAAAATTTTCTCCATTTGTTAAGCATCTCTTTGTTGTTCTGATTTTCCTGCCAAGGACTGTATCATATAATTGATTTATTTGCTGTTAAAAGCATTCTTTAGAGTCTCCTTGCTCCTTTTTCTGTTTAAAACTTTTAGTGTCTCACTGCTGTTTTTCTGCTGTAATAAACATTTAGGTAGTGTTTTCTGCCTAAGATAGTGTAGCTAGTAGCTGTAGTATAGTTTCTCACCCTCCCTCTCCATTGTTGTTTTGTTCTTAAACTTGGTGGCTTTGCAATTGTCCACCCCTGCTGTAAATTTGATCTGGGACACTCCACTCAGTCCAGTCTCATTAGCTCATGTTACCTAATATGGAAATAACATTGGGAAGGTCAACCTCCTTAGTTTCTTAACCTTGAATTATCTTCTGTTCCTCCTTTCTCCCTTTCCACTTTACTAAAAAATACTTTATTCAGCTGGTTTTACAGTATTTGTGTTTCCTCCTCCTTCCCTATTCTTCATCTTGCTTTTTCTGGTACTTGTTTTGTAAAGTGTTCCATTGCATCTTTTCTGCTGGATTTATTACTGCTTGTTTTTAGCCTGTTTAAGTTGTGTTATTCCAAGCCTCTTAGTTTTGTTTTAAGCACTTAGGCTTTAGGCCTGCTCCTTAGCTTTCCCTGGCCTCTCTCCCTCAGATTCTGACAAATATGGATGGACAATTTCCTACAGTTTCTCCTGCCAGCCTGGTTCATATAGGCATCCTGAGGCAGTGTTGCAACTGCCTCATGTACACAGGACAACCATCTACTACTACCACCTAGGAACACAATTTGTGTGAGATGCAATTACATTAAGAACCTAGAGTCTATGCTCTCTCCCTCACAAGCCAGTATATCTGGCACTGAGAAGGGTGTCAATACAATCACTACACCTCAGATACTGCCCATAACTACATAACACACACCCACATAAGCAGAGGTTTTCAACAAAATCAAACTCAAACAAAGGAGACCTCAGAGGCGAAAACACATGCAAAGTCCACAACCCTCCATGTCACATACCATGCATTGTCCACACAGCTGTGTCTCGCAACCACTAAGGCCTAACCATAAACCCAACATATAAGTCATAGGAGACTCTATTGTGAGATGCACAGATGTGCCTCTGACCAGGCTGGATAGGGAGAAAGTCACGGTTAGTTGTCTGTCAGGTGCCAGAATCTGCCATATCACACACACACTCAAGTCTCTCAACAACAAGTACTGTTATGACTCTGTCATAGTCCATGTTGGGGTGAACGACTTGAGATGTACCTCCCTGGACTATATGAAGAGAGATATGACTGAGTTCATTGAATGAATATGTGTCCCAGGCAGGTAAGTCCCTAGCCTTAAGCAGCATTCTACTGTCACCCAGAATGATGCCTCAATACAAACAGAAAATGATTGACTTTAACAATTGTCTTAGTTTCTGGTATCATTCCAGGGGGATCCAATACCTGACATCGTGGGAAGATATGATCAACAGATCATGGTGCTTTGCTAGAGATTGCCTGCATCTGTCTCACTTGGGCTTCAGGCTTCTGGCAAAGGCTCTTGCCTCTCCCATACTGCCATTTTTAGGAAATGTCATGATGTTGATATAACTAACATAAAAATTTCAACAAAATGCAAATTAAAGGTCATCCTGCTAAATGCTAGGAGTCTAAACATGAAACTGCACTCATTGCAAGCATTCTTAACCCTGGAAGATGCTGACATTTGTGCAGTCACAGAAACTTGGTTCAAAGCTGCATACAGCACCCCAGTCTAACCTGGTTACTCATCCTGTCATGCATTCAGACCTCAAACTATGGGCAGCAAAGCCAAAGGAGGTGGAGTTTCAATATATATTAAAGGTGCACACACCTCCAGGCTGGTCAAACAGTATAACGCACAGGAGACACTTCAGTTGCAGTTAACTGTTGACAAGACCCCTATTCAAATCATAGCTAGCTACAGGCCCCCAAATTTGACTCAAGATGCCCACTCCAGTTATCTAGACCTGTTTAAATCTATCAAGATTCAACTCTTTACCCTGATCCTGGGTGACTTTAACTACCCAACCATAGATTGGAAAAAACACTCATGCCAGAACACAAATGCCCAGAGATTCCTCGATTTTATCAATGCAAATGTCTTGGAACAGCTATTCAATACCCCCACAAGAGATGATAATATATTGGACTTGGTATTAACCAACATGAGTAACCACTGCAGCACCCCTAGAGTGTCATCCTCCCTGGTAAGATCTGGCCATAAAGCACTCACTTTCAAAGCCAGCATCTCTCTTGACCCCCCTCTAGCTAGAGTCAAACAAAAAAAGTCTCCAAAGCTGATTATAACCTCCTGAGGGATGGTATAAACAGCTCCACAGCCCCCTCCCCCTCTGTAGAAACTGGCACCAATGTCCAAATCTACACCAAAGTACTATACAAGCACTTATATAGATGCATGGCTCATAGGTTCATAGGTTCATAGGTATGTACTAGGCTATCTGCCCAAAGGCATTTATAAGCCTAGCCAGAATGTGTTGGCTTTCGCCACCACCTTAGATTAGTTCCCTGTGCCTCTGTCCAGCAGAGCCACTGAAGTGATCCCCAGGGTAAACTTTATGTTTCCCATCCACTCATCAAGGTTTCTCTTGAAGAGTGTTAGTGAGGAGCTCTGCCTAATGTAATCTGAAATCTTGTTCTAGAGCATGGGAAGTCTCTGGGACAGGAATCTATCCCTCCGGCACATCCTATTTATTGCTGTGGTGAGGTTTAGATCCCTAGAACGTGTGGCTCGAGGGGGTATGGTTTTCTTTAGGTGGAGCATTTCCATCAGTTCTGGGTTGGATATGGCCTTGTATGTCAGGCAGAGATCACCTCTGAGTAGGTGGTATGCAACTGAGTACATCTGGAGTTTCTTCAGTCGAGCTGCATAGGGCATCTGTTTGAGGCCAGTGATCCTCTTGGTGAGGTACTTCTGTGGTCTTTCCAGCTGTTGCAGGTGTCTTGTAAGGTACATGCCAAATGGAGCACTGTACTCTATGATGGGTCTGATGAGTGATGAGTAGAGGGGCACAATGACCTCTTTAGTTCTGGATGCAAACCCTTTTGTGATTAGGTGGGACAAATAGAAGGATTGTTTAACCACTTTGGCAATGTGATTATCAAAGGAGAGATTACTATCTACTTGGGACCCCAGATACCTTATTATGTCTTCCATATTTAGGGGGCTACCACCTATGTGGTAGTTTGTGGGTACTTTGTTTTTTCCAAAGGGGACGACTATGCACTTTTGGGTATTTAGCTTGAGGCCATGGTTTTGACACCAGGTATTTGTCTCAGTGAGACCCCTTTGGAGGATGTCTGTGTCAGCTGGAGAGTCAATTATAGCCCCTAGTTTGCAGTTGTCTGCGAACATGGTGAGCTATAGTCCTCCTGTGCTTGCCTGTACCTCTGAGAAGTATTTGCCGAACAGGAGGGGTCCAAGGACTGAGCACTGGGAATGCCACTTGTAACCGGTTTAGAGTCAGACCTAGCTCCCGCAATTCTTACCATGTGGGTTCTATCCGTGAGCCAGTTGGCAACCCATCTCGTGACGTAGGGGTTTATGTTCAGGCTGGTGAGCTTGTCTATAATACCAAAATGGGGAATGGTGTAGAAGGCCTTTGCGAGGTCTAGGTAGGCTGTGTGGACCACCTTTCCCTTGTCTATAGCCTTGGTAACTGTCTCAAAGAAGTCCACCAGGTTTAGGAGGCATGATCTGCCCTTAACAAAGTCAAAATGGGTAGGGTCCAGTGTTTGGAGATTCCCAATGTCTCTGTTAATGAGATCCATGATGATGTGCTCCATAGCCTTGCAGATCAAGCTAGTCAGGCTTATAGGGTGATAGTTCCCGGGGTCTGTTGTGGCTCCACTTTTGTGGAGCAGAATATCTGTTGCTGTGCACCACTCTATGGGCATGTAGCCCATGGAGAGGCTGAGTTTGAACAGTGTGTTTAGGTGAGGGGTTAGTTCATCTTTGAGCTCATGTAGGACACAGCCTGGTACACCGTCCAGTCCCATTGATGCTGTGTTTTTGGCTTTGGAGAGGGCTGTTTTAACCTGAGTGTATGTGATTTCAGGGGCACTACATTCTTCTGGTATGGTTATGGGCCCTTTTGGGGGTGAGAGGGGGGTGAAGTTTGCACTGAACCTGTCTGCCAGGATGTTGGCAATATCGGTCAGTTCAGTGTATTTTGTGCCATTCTGCACTAACTCCGAGCAGATCTGGGAATTGCCACTTAGATTCTTGACCTAGCTAAAGAATGCCTTGTGGTTATCTTTGGAGTCCTTGGCAATTTTTCTTTCAAAGCTAGCCTTGGATGATTTTATGAGGGATCATAGTTTCTTGCTGATGCTGATCAGGGATGTCTTCCCTTCTTAGGATTTTACTCTTTTCTGTACTAGTTTCCTCCTTCTATTGTACAGCTTGTTTATGGCAGGGGTCCACCAGACTGGTTTCCTTTTCTTGGAGGAGTGAGTCTTGGTTTTGCTTTGGATAGCACAATCCATGCATTCTTGTAGGTGCCCATAGAGTGCATTAGTAAAGGATTTTGCAGCTTGGGCAGCGTTATCCTTTAGCATGAGGGATTTGAAACTTTCCACCTCTGTCTTAAGTAATGTGAAGTTTGCTTTTGAAAAGTTTTTCACTGTGGTTTCTTTGATCGGGGGTGGGGGTGGAATGTGGATATCCAAAGTAATTAGTTTATGGCCAGATCTAACCAGCAAGGGGTTGACCTCCGGTGTGGAACACTGGTCGCCCTTGTTGGTTATGACCAGGTCCAATATGTTGTCACCTCTGGTGGGGGTGTTGAGAAGTTGATCCAGGGCATTTGAGTTTATAAATTCTAGGAAATGTTGGGCAAGGGAGTTAGTACTTGAGCAGTTCTCCCAGTTAATGCTTGGGTAATTGAAATCACCCAATATCAAGGTGTTTGGTAGGACCTTTATGATTCCCAGTGTTTCAAGAAATGCAGAATGGGGGTCCTGGGACATGGTGGGTGATCTGTAGAAAGCTACAATTTGAATTGCAGTTTTGCCCATTGTTAGTTGCAAGTGGATGATCTCTGAAGCATCGTGCTGTGCCACTAACCTGGAGGTGTGGGTATCCTTGATGAATATGGATACACCCCCGCCTTTTGTATTTCGGTCTGGGTTTTGTGGCCCAAATGTATGGTATGGGTTGTAGCCTGGTAATGCTGGGGTGCTCTCTGGAGCCTTAAACCAGGTTTCTGTTACTGCACATATATCGATTTTCTCCATACTGAGGAGTGCCTTGACTGTGTGCATTTTGAGATTTAGACTTCTGGCATTGAGTAGCATTACCCTTAGTTTTTTGTTACCTGTGCTATTTACGGCGGTGGGTTTGTCTTTTGAACCTTGCCTAAAAAAGGTACTATGGGGGTGGCAAGAGCCTTGGCCAGTATTCGAAAGCCTAAGGGTGACAAGTGCAAGCCGTCTCTAGTGAAGCAGCATGGCTTGTCGAGCATGTCATCCCAGGCTGACAGACACTGGATCCCCTTTGAATGACACCAGAAGCTTAGCCAATTGTTGAAATCGATATTTTTTTCTTTATACTGTGGTATCATTCTTGGTGAGGGCAGGATGCTACTCAGGGTCAGGGTCATACCGGCCTGGGCTACGTGATCAGAGAGCTCTTTCATGTCTCTTTTCATGTAGTCCAGGGAGGTACAGCTCAGGTCAGTCACGCCAACATGGACAATGACAGAGTTGCATTTGTACTTGTTCTGGAGTGACCTGAGTGCTTGTGTTATGTGGCAGATCCTGGCACCTGACAGGCAGCTAACAGTAACCTTCTCCTTGTTCAGCCTAGTGAGTGGGACGTCTGTGTGCCTGACTATAGAGTCACCTCTTACTAGTGTGTTGGGTATGTTATTTTGCCTTAAGGGCTGTGATTGCGTTGCACAATGGTTTTGTGAAGTATGTGTTTCATGGTTTGTGTTGGAGGTGGAGGTTGCTTGGATGTCTCCTTTGGAGGTCTCTGTTGCTTTTGCAGATTTTTATTTAGAGCCTCTGAGTATGTTTTCCTGTTTTTTGCTGGTGCTGGTTTCATAGGTCTATGTGAGACTGGTGGTGTGATGCAAGTAATTCCCTTCTCCTCTTGACTGTCTGGTCCAGTCTTGGGTTGAGAGAGCTTAGCCTCCAGTTTGGCTGTATAATTGCATCTCTCACATGTATTAATGTTGGGTGGAAGGAGGAGAGGGTTGTCTGTGTACATGAGGCAATTGTAACATTGCCTCAAAATGCCCAGATTCACCAGTTGGACCGGAGAGTACACCTGAAACTGCCATTTGGACATGCCTGGATAGGTACAGTGAGCTGTTTTACTGATTGGCAGGTAAGGATAAATAGAGAGCCTTGTCCTTCTCTACAGTATAGGGGGGTCTAGTGCTAAGATTTATTAGTGCTTGCTATGAGTTTTGAGCAAGTTCTGGGATGAGAAGTGAATGGTTTGAGTGCTTAAGTTGAAAGTTTGTCTAGTTCTAAGGGAAAAATTGAAGAGTAGACTTGGTGGAGCCGGAAATAGTTATACCCTGGCTAACCGGCGCTGCCCGGTGCACAAAACCGTGCTAATGTGGGTTTTATAGCAGGGAAATGAAACAGATAGAAATTAGCCCAAAATGGCCAATAAACTACTAATTTCTGGGCTGAAACCACTCCTCCAGGGACAGATAGGCTGCTCAAAGCTCCCCTCTCTCACAGGTGAACAGAGAAACTTCCTTCTATCCAAGTAAGGTATGGGCAAACACAGAAACTTGTAACACAGCCCTGAATTCAGCACTAACCTGAAAACTGGACTATACTAGCTTAGAAAGGTGGGAAAACAAGTATATATATTTTTCTTTTTTTTAGTAAATAAAGCAGATACAATCAAAAAAAACACTTTAAATTCACAGAAATGGCTATCATACTTGAGTGTGTAGCCTACAACAGATAAACAGGTAATTTAAACACAAAAATGACTTTGTTAAAGTGCAGGCAGTAAAATAAGTACAATATGTAGCTGAACCAAGCTTTTTAAATCACAGAAACTCTAAATAATTGGCATTTTAGGCGGAATTAGCTAAAGGCAGCAAGAAAATGCAAAAATGATACTTAATCACTCCAAAGTCTCTCTTTTGTCTCTCTGCTGCTGTAGATCTCTGCAGGGCACCAAGCAGGAGCTTGCTGAGCTGTATCAGGAATACCTGACAGGACAAAATCATCCTCCACAAGGAAGAGTAAACATGTCTGGTGGACATCTGCAGTAAATAAACTATATAACAAAAGGAAATAAATTGCTGTCCAGGGCCAAGAAGAAGTAGGTGCCCAACTGGAAGCAATTGCTCCTTAGCCTGAACAAGCAAACAAGAGCACTAGGGAAATCCTGTAATGCCAACTTTGATCCAAATTGGCCACATCTACTAGAGACAATCATAAGGCCTTCTTCACATTTGTCTGCAATCTCAAAGGAAGCACCCAGATCTGTTCAGAAGTGGTGGTCAAGGACACCACATACACAAATGCTGTAGATATAGCCAACCTACTGGTTAACAGATTCAGTGAAAGTGAAAACTTCACTCCTCTGTCCCCCCATCAATAAATCAGGACATCCCCAGGTCATTACTGCCCTATCAAAGGCAAAAAATACAGCCTCCATGGGACCCGATAACATCCCAGGCTGCATCCTACATAAACTCAGGCATGAACTTGCAGTACCATTAGGCACCCTATTCAAACAAAGCCTAAGTACCAGCTTTGTCCTATCTGAGTGGAAGACAGACACTGTCATCCCTTTACACAAAGGTGGAGTGTCTACTGATCTGGGTTATTATAGTCTCATCAGCCTAACTAGCCTGATTTGCAAGGCCATGGAACAGATTATCATGGATCGCATTAACAGGAACATTGGCAACCTCCAAACACTTGACCCTACACAGTTTGGCTTTGTCAAGGAGAGGCCATGTCTGTTAAATCTGGTTGACTTCTTTGAGACAGTCACCAAAGCCATGGATGAGGGGAAGACGGTGATACCACCTACCTTGATCTGGCCAAAGCCTTTGACACTATTCCCCACTAGGGCATAATTGATAAACTCTCTCAGCTAGGCATCAATCCATATGTTGCCAGATAGGTAGCAAACTGGCTCACTGATAAAACCCACCTAATCAAAATAGGGGAAGCCACCTCAAGCAGTAGACCCGGAATGAGCGGCGTACTCCAGGGATCAGTTTTGAGGCCTCTTTTATTCGGGACATACTTCTCTGAGGTGCAGGCCAAAACCAGTGGACTATGGCTGACCAAGTTTGCAGATGACTGCAAGTTAAGCATGCTCATCATTTCCTCAAGTGATGTTGATGCCCTCCAAGAGGGTTTCACCCAAACAAATGACTGGTGCCAGAAACATGGCCTCAAGCTGAATGCCAAAAAATGCATCATCATCCCCTTTGGGGAGTGTGACGTCCCCACATATTATGACATTAATAACAACATCCTAAGCACGCAATCAGTCGTGAGGGATTTGGGCACCCTGGTTGATAGCAACCTGACTTTTGACCACTATGTTGCTTCTATTGTACAGAAAGCTTTCTACATGGCCCACCTCATAAGTAAGGATATCTCATCCAGGGACAAAGAGGTCATAACATCCCTATATTCTTCTCTTATAAGGCCAATTATTGAGTACAACACCCCCTTTGGCATGTACCTTGCAAAGCACATGCAGCAGCTGGGGAGACCACAGAGGTTCCTCACCAGGAGAATCTAGGGCCTCAAACATCTACCCTATACAGATACGCTAAAAGCCCTGTACCTCTACTTAGTTTCATACAGACTCCTCAGAAGTGATCTCTGTCTGGCATACAAAGCAATCTCAGACCCCGCCTTGATGGGACTGCTGCATATCTGTAAGTCAAGCTCCACTCGAGTTACCCACATGCATGACCTCAACCTGATCTGTGACATCAATAGGACTTGCTGGCGGGATAGATTTGTGTCCCAGAGACTCCCCCATCTGTGGTATAGACTCCATCTCCATGTCAAGCAGAGTACCTCATTATCCCTTTTTAAGCACAACCTGGATAACTGGATGGGAAACAAAAAATACACCCCTGGGATTCTACCTGTGTCTCTGCTGGACAGGGGCTTTGGGTGCTGACTTGTTTAAAAATTTGCTAAGCTCTTGTCTAGGCTTATAAGGGCCTCAGGGCCAATAGCCTAGTAACTTCCTATGATCCTATGAACTTATAAGTAAGGGCATGTCATCTATGTCCAGTGAGGTTATTATTCCACTGTACACAGCCCTCATCAGACCCATCATCGAGTATAATTCCTTCTTTGGAATGCACCTGACCACACGTGCAGCAACTGGAACATCTACAAAGGTTCCTTACAAAAAGAATACAGAGAGTTAACAGTGTCCTACACTGATCGCCTCAAGCCCCTGTCTCGTTATTCAGTGTCAGACAGACTTCTGAGAGGTGATCTTTGCCTGACATACAGCATCCCTGGACCCTGTTTTGATGAACCTTTTGCACATCCACAAAACAAACAGCATCAGAAATACTAGATCAAAAGACCTAAATCTTGCTTATGACATAAATAGGTCATACTGGAGAGACAAATATGCTTCTCAGAATTCCCATTCTTTGTAACAGGCTCTACAGCCATGTGATGCAGAGTTCATTCCTAACCCTATTTAAGCACAACTGGGACCAATGGACTAATTGGAAATTCACCCCTAGTCTGGCTCCTATTTCTCTGATGGACAGAGGCAGTCAGTAAACCACCCACTATATAAATCAAATTTTGTGGGTCAAATTTGGATTGTACGGCTAGGATTATAAGGGCCTTAGTGGCCATTAGCTTAATATATGTCTGTGAACTAATTCACTACTCTATCAAAAGCATTGCTTGAACCTTCTGCTTACTCTAAGAGAGGTAATACCATGTCATTTGTGAAGGCAAAAACTTTTGTAATAGTCTACAGCATACCTTACTGGCACTCCATGAAATATATTCTTTTTTTATAAACTAGAAACATAGGTTCATAGGTTCATAGGTTCATACTAGGCTATCTGCCCTGGTGCAATTATAAGCCTAGCCTGATTCTGTATGGCTTACGCCACCCCTTGATTTGAGTATACTTTGCCCTTTTTAAGGTTTAGTTTACTGTGCCTCTGTCTAACAGTGACACGGGAGTAATCCCTGGGACAAACCTACGATCCCCCATCCACCTATCGAGATTCTTCTTGAAGAGATTCAGTGAGGTGCTCTGCCTCACATGAACTGAAATTCTATTCCAGAGCGAAGGGAGCCTCTGGGTTATGAACCTGTCCCTCCAGCAAGTTCTATTTATTTCTGTGCTGAGGTTCAAGTCCCTCGAGTGTGTGGCTCTAAGGGATTTAGATTTACTGAGGTGGAGCATGTCCATTAATTCTGGATTTGACATAGCTTTGTATGTTAGGCATAGATCGCCTAGAAGTAGGCGGTATGCAACTGTGTAGAGCTTGAGTTTTTTTAACCGAGCAGCATATGGCATCTGTTTGAGACCCTTGATCCTCTTGGTGAGATACTTTTGGGGTCTTTCTAATTGCTGCAGGTGTCGGGTAAGGTACATCCCAAAAGGGGCATTGTATTCTATGATGGGCCTGATGAGGGATGAATAAAGGGGCACGATTACCTCTCTTGATCTAGATGTGAAACCCTTCGTGATGAGATGGGCTATGTAGAAGGTCTTTCTAACCACTTTGGCAATGTGGTTTTCAAAGGACAGATTGCTATCAACTTGGGTCCCCAGGTCCCTAATAACATTCTCTGTACTTAATGGGTTTCCGCCTATGTGGTAATTTGTGGGCACATTGTTTTTGCCAAAGGGTATGACTATACATTTTTTGGCATTTAGCTTTAAACCATGGCACTGGCACCAGTTATCTGTCTCTGTGAGACCTTTTTGAAGGATGTTTGTGTCAGCTGGACAGTCGATTATGGTGCCCAGTTTGCAGTCGTCTGCAAACTTGGTGAGCCATAGTTCTCCCACGTTTGCCTGTACCTCGGAAAAGTATATACCGAACAAGAGTGGTCCCAGGACAGAACCCTGTGGGATGCCACTTGTGACCGGTTTCAAGTCTGACATGGCTCCAGCAACTCTCACTCTGTGGGTTCTGTCTTTGAGCCAGTTTGCGACCCATCTTGTGACATAGGGGTTTATATTTAAGCTGGATAGCTTATCTATGATGCCCGAGTGGGGTATTGTGTCAAATGCCTTTGCAAGGTCCAGATAGGCTGTGTGGACTACCTTCCCTTCATCTATGGCTTTCGTGACTGTTTCGAAGAAGTCAACCAGGTTCAAAAGGCAGGATCTGCCCTTGACAAAGCCGAACTGGGTAGGATCTAGTGTCTGTAGGTCCCCAATGTCTTTGTTTATGAGCTCCATGATGATCCTCTCCATAGCCTTGCAGACTAAGCTAGTCAGGCTTATGGGGCGATAGTTTCCAGGGTCCGTAGAGGCTCCACCTTTGTGGAGTGGGACCACTGTTGCTGTATGCCATTCTGTGGGCCCATATCCTGTAGTGAGGCTGAGATTGTATAGCTGTTTTATTTGAGGGAGTAGTTCCTCTTGGAGTTCATGTAGGACGCAACCTGGGACGCCATCTGGTCCCATGGAAGCAGTGTTTTTTGCTTTGGAGAGGGCAGCCTTCACCTGAGCATCAGAGATGTTTGGGAGGCAGCCCTCTGCCAGGATAGATACTTGCTTTTTTTTTGGGGGGGGGTGGAGAAGTTTGCACTGAACCTGTCTGCCAGGATATTGGCGATGTCTGTGGGTTCAGTGTATTTTTTGCCGTTTAGAATCAACTCAGAACAAGTTTGGGAGTTGCATCCCAGGTTCCTAACATAACTGAAAAAAGCCTTATGATTGTCTTTGGTGTCCTGTGCAATTTTTCTCTCGAAGCTGACCTTGGAGGATTTTATGAGGGATCATAATTTTTTGCTAGTACTGATCAGAGATGCCTTCCCTATTAGGGATTTTGCTCTATCATGTAGTAGCTTCCTCCTTCTGTTGTACAGTTTATTTATGGCAGGGGTCCACCTGCCTTTGGATGATTGGGTCTTGGTTTTGTTTGGGATAGCATGATCTATGCATTCCTGGAGATGTCCGTAGAATGCGTTTATACAGGATTCTGCAGTTTGGCTGTAGTTTCCACTGGCCCTGGGGCCTTGAAGAATTCCACTTCGGTTTTGAGAAGTGAGAAGTTTGCTTTTGAGAAGTTTTTCACTGTGGTTTTCTGGGCTGGGGGTGGGGTCGGGATGTGGACATCCAGTGAAATTAATTTATGGTCTGATCTTATCAATGAGGGATATACTTCTGGTGTGGAGCATAGAGTCCCCATGTTGGTAATGATCAGGTCTAGTATGTTGTCCCCTCTTGTGGGAGTGGTGACTAGTTGTGCCATAGCATTTGAGTTTATAATTTCCAGGAACCTTTGGGCTAAGGTGCTGGGGCTTGAATAGTGCTCCCAGTCAATGTTTGGGTAGTTGAAGTCGCCCAATATAATGGTGTTCAGAGAGATCTTCATGTTCTCCAATGTTTTCAGGAAAGCCGAGTGGGATTCCTGACTTTGAGAGGGTGGTCTGTAGGATGCTATAAACTGAAAAGCAGTCTTGCCCACTGTTAGTTGCACATGGATGGTCTCTGATACTTCGTGCAATGCCACTAACCTGGAGGTGTGGATATCCTTGATAAATATGGAAACTCCCCCTCCTTTTGTGGTTCGGTCCGGGTTTTGGGGCCGAAAAGCATGATATGAGGTATAGCCTGGTAGTGCTGGGGTGCTCTCTGGAGCCTTGAACCAGGTTTCTGTCACTGCACAGATATCAATGTTCTCCATACTGAGGAGAGCTTCGAGTGCGTGCATCTTGAGGTTAAGACTTCTGGTGTTAAGCAGCATTACCCTTAGTTTCTTGTTCCTTGTGCTGTCTATGGGGGGTGGGTTTGACTTTTGAGCCTTGCCTAAAAAAGGCACTATGGGGGTGGCAAGAGCCTTTGCCAATATCCAAAAGCCCAGTGGTGACAGGTGCAAGCTGTCCCTAGCAAAGCAACGTGGCTTGTCGAGCATGTCATCCCAGGCTGACAGACACTGGATCCCCTTTGAATGACACCAAAATTTTAGCCAATTGTTAAAATCGATCATTTTGTCTTTGTACTGTGGCATCATTCTAGGTGAGGGTAAGATGCTGCTCAAGGTCAGGGTCATACCAGCATGAGATACATGATCAGAGAGCTCCTCTATGTCTCTTTTCATGTAGTCCAGGGAGGTATGTCTCAGGTGATTCACACCAGCATGTACAATGACTGAGTCATATTTGTATTTGCTTTGGAGTGACTTGAGTGCTTGCGTTATGTGGCGGATCCTAGCACCCGACAGGCAGCTCACCGTGACCTTCTCTTTATTCAGCCTGGTGAGCGGGACGTCAGTGTGTCTGACAATAGAGTCACCTATTACAAGAGTATCAGGTGTGTTATTCAGCCTTAAGGGCTGTGGCTGCTTGGCACACTGACTTTGTGGGCTATGTGTTGTGTGTGTTTTGTTTTGAGATAGCGTTTGCTTGGATGTCTGCTTTGGAGGTCTCTGTTGCTTAGGTAGATTTTTATTTAGAACCTCCGAGTATGTTTTTGTGTATTTATGTGTTTGGTTCACTGATGTGGTGGGACTATGTGATACTGGAATTGCGTTGTGTGAGGTTACCTTCTCCTCCTGACTGGTTACACCAGTTTTGAGATGAGAGAGCTCAGCCTCCAGTTTGGCTAAATAGTTGCATCTCTCACATATATTTGAACCTGCTTGGAGGAGGAGAGGGTTGTCCGTGTACATGAGACAGTTGTAACATTGCCTCAAAATTCCCAGATTCACCAGCTGGACTGGAGAGGAAACCATTGACTGACCTTTGGGCATGCTAGAGTAATATAGGGAAACTGAATTTAAGATGGACCAATAGAGGACAGGGTAATTGTAGAGAGTATAAGAGTAAGTAGTGCTTATGGTTTAATAGTGCTAACTTGTAAGATTACTTAATTGGACCAGTGAAGGGCCTTATAATGAGAATATGGTGTTTAAATTGAGAGATAGAGCAGTTCTAAGGGAAAAAGTGAAGAACAGACTTTGTGGAGCCAGGAATAGTTTAAAACCCAATTAGGCGGCGCTGCCTGCTGTTGCGCTATGCACAAAAATGCGCAAAACCGCGCAAAAGAAGGTTTTAAGAGAGGAAGATGAAGGAGTTTGGAATTGACCCAAAATGGCCAATAAAACTACAGTTTCAAGTCAGTAACCACTCCCACAGGGGCAGGCAGGCTGCTCAATGTTTTTCACTGCCACTGATCAACAGAGAGACTTCCCTTTAGCCCAAGCAAAAAATGGCCTCCAAGAAACTTACAAACAGTTCAAGAACAGCAAGCCTGTAACTGAACTTTTTTAAATCTCAGAAAAGTGGGAAAAGCAAGATTTTTTTTGTTTTTTTCAGAGATAGAAGAGGTTCACAAGTATCAACAAATTATAACAGTGCAGTAAATGACCCCACACAAGAGTGCTAGGCCAAAGACAGATAAAATGCAAGTTTTGAGAAAAAAAGATTTTAAAAATAAGTACAAACAGGAAATTCAGTAAACAGCTCTAGGTTGTGCTCTAAATACAGTTACTAATGCAGAAATCAAGTTTAACAAGCCAGAAAATGCTCAAAATAGGCAGCTATGCAGAAAAACTTAGCAAATAAACAGAGGAAAAATACTTAAAATCTCAAAAGTGGCTCCTTTCTTCTATCAGCATTTTCTCCTCTTGGTGGGTGCTTCACCAACAGCCAACAAGCCTGAAAAGACACCAAAACCACGAGGCAACCAGGTTTTAAGAGAGGAAGATGAAGGAGTTTGGAATTGACCCAAAATGGCCAATAAAAGTACAGTTTCAAGTCAGTAACCACTCCCACAGGAGCAGGCAGGCTGCTCAATGTTTTTCACTGCCACTGATCAACAGAGAGACTTCCCTTTAGCCCAAGCAAAAAATGACCTCCAAGTAACTTACAAACAGTTAAAGAACAGCAAGCCTGTAACTGAACTTTTTTAAATCTCAGAAAAGTGGGAAAAAAGCAAGACTTTTTTGTTTTTTTGTTTTTTTTTTTCAGAGATAGCAGAGGTTCACAAGTATCAACAAGTTATAACAGTGCAGTAAATGACCCCACACAAGAGTGCTAGGCCAAAGACAGATAAAATGCAATCATACATTTATATAAATTAAAACAAACCAAATTGACATATTTTCAATTGAAAACATTATACATCACTTATAATCTTCTATAGAGTAATTGTCAGTCAAGCATTACATAGCTCATTCAAATCTTGTCTTCTTTTAAACCTTGTTCCTCCTCCAAAACATTATTCTGCATGTATTGTTTCCGCAATTCCCATTTTTTCTATGTAATTTGCTTGTACCCTTTTCTAAAGATCCCACTTCCAGTTCTTTTATCGCTGTTACTATATTCACTAGTTCTAGTACACTTGGTTTAGACTTTGATTTCCATTTTCTAGTAATTGCTTTTTTGGCAGCCACCATGATTAAACTCAAAAAGGCCTTACTTTGTCCTGGCAACTCTGATTCTGTATCACGGCTCAAAAAATTATTTCCTTAGTTACACTAGTTTGCTCACCCAGTATTTCTGACAGAGTAGTCTGCAGGGAATTTTTAAAGTCTGCACTCATTACACTCCCAAAATGTATGTTCCCAATTGTCTTTTTCTACCCCATCACACCTCCAACATTTGCAATTTACCTGAGTAAAAATTATTTGGAGTCTGCTTGGGGTGTGAAAATACCTGTGTAAACACTTCCAAACAAAGATCCTGAATCTTCTAGCCTTTGTGGCATACTAGGGAGCCATACATACATCCTCCCTTTGCTTCTTTGTGAATTGATTATCCAATCTCTCTTCCCAATCCTTTCTAATCTTCTCTGATTGATTCCTGTAGTTATCATGCAATATTTTATTTGGTCTACTAATTATCCCTTTTTAACAGCAGCTTCTGTTGTAGATTCTACTACAAACTCTACCAGTGCTGGTCTTTCACTTTGGATCCCCCTATCCTGTTCTCTTTGCCTGTACTCTGATATCAATCATTGATAGGAAAGGGAATCTCTAGCCTGCAGTCCAAATGAATTCTTGGCCTCTTCCCATTCTGTTACCTTTCCCTCATTGGTTATTTGTTCCTAATATCTTGGCTTCTTTGTCATTTTTTCTCCAGTACATTCCAGCCCCTCCTACCTATTCTATGTACCCCTAATTGCAATCATCCTTATCAGCAGAATCTCTTTTCTGTATCCCGATATTGATTTAGTTCTTAGAATACTTTCTGCTACTTTATGAATAAAATATTCTGTATGATTATTGTTATTCTCCTAAAGGATCTGCATCCACAGTTCTAGTCTCTCCTTATTTCTTTAGCTTCCCACCTGTTTCATCATCATCCCTTTGCACTTTGATTTATAGATTTCTGCTTGTGCTATATATAGGAGCCTAACTGTGTAGCTCTGAAATACCCCTTCAAATCAGGTAATCTCAAACCACCTTGTTCTATTACTTCATCAAGTAAATTCTAGTAATTTTTGCTCCCCACATTATTAGAGATTTTCCCCATTTCAGAAGAACCCTAGACAGAGAATTTAATTCATTAATTCTCTAGGGCAGGAGGAGGATGTTTAAAATGATTCTTTGGAATGTTGGCGTTCTAGAGTCCTATGGAAATGACAGATATACTTCAGTATTTTGTATTGCCTGAGTGAATTCAGACATTATTGTTGGTGCAAACATCTGTTCACATAAATCTTCACGCTTCCTGCTCCTGTCAGCTGTACTATTACATGGATTGCAGTCTGCTTTTTTTTGGAGCAGTTCTTGATCCAGTAAAAAAAAAGCTATTGAATTGACATTTTCATATTGATATCAAAACATTATGGGGGTAAAGCCCCCACAGTCACAGGCAAGGGGCTCTGCCTCTGCATACCTTCACTTTATAATTCTATGCCAAGTTTATTGCACCATTTGGTAAGTGGGATTTCTTTCCAGTTAAATGAAATTCCAGCCTGTTGTGCATTGCACAAGTAGACATCACACAAAGTCACCGAGTTCATAATGATAGATGGCATGAATTAGACATGGGGTGAACAAGCCTTAACATGAAAGCAATCAGTATTTCTGTGGAAGTAAGTTAAAGTGGGTTTCAGAACGGTTAAACTCTCATACTTGTACATGTTTGAGTGTGAATCAGTCAGGGTGGTGAACATGCATAGACATGTAAATGCATGAGTGTCTTAAATGGACACACTGCTTGAGAAATTATTTTAGTGTTCATCTTTTTTTGCAGAAATAGAGACATCAGAGGTTTCTTCCTGCTTAATACTTGCACTGGCTCTTGTTAGCTTCAGTTACAAAATTCCTCTTAAAATGAAAAAAACTTTCAATGTAACCGCCTGAAGCATGAAGTGCAATGAGTGTTGTAGGAAGCAACATACATGTAACAATACATGTAAACTGATACACAGAAAGGAAGCTTGTTCCCTTAGTGATTTATAGCAACAAACTGTGCACAGACAAAAACTATATTTCTATGTCTGCTACCTTGCTAGATGTGTGAGATGTATGACAAAGATTAATGAAAATATTATTTTCCTGAAATACAAAGGAATTCACAGCTTATTTGTGTTTATTTTTGATTATTACTCACTAGCTACAGCTACAGAATGACAATAAACAGTGACAACAGTGACACAATACATGACTGAAGTGTAACATTGGAGTCAGTGCTGCAGCTAGTGAAATGTGCATATTTATTTGTGAAGAAATTACTGTTTTGTTTGTTTTCTTATGAGATGACCGTTGCTGACATTTAAAACAGACAACAAAATGGAGCAGGTATCAGAAAGCAGCTGTGTGTGTGTGTACCTAAAGATGCACAATAATTGTCAAAAGATGCTCAATTTCATAAGAATTGTGAATTGGATAGGGACACAAAGAGCTGTAACAGTCACAGCTCTCCGATCGCATACCTTACAAAACTTGGAGAAGGTAGCCTAGAAGACTTCAGACTTTCAAGGGCAGATGGTGAGACAAGGGGTTATTGTACCGAAAATGGACTCGTGAACTGGGGCTAAACGGAAAAGCGATAAAACAATTGGTAGCCCCAGGTGCTTACAGTTGGGCAGTTCTAGCCAGGGTACAGGATATTCTTTTTTAAGCCATTTGAACATACAGGGAACAAATTAAGAGGCGTATGCATTTTTTTATTGGCGAGCCATTGAAAAGTTGTGATAGAGTGATGTAAGCTGTGTGATGTAGTTTTTTATTTGCCAGCCATTGAAAAGTTGTGATAGAGTGATGCAAGATATGTGAGCACTGCAAAAATGTTGAAAAGGCAGAGCACAAAAAGTTAAGGTTGCTTTGGTGCCTTTTGCCTGTTATTGAAGAACAGTTTCTGATGTTAGCCATGGATATTGTGGGGCCCCTTCAGGGCTGAAAAGATGCCTTACCAGGCTGAAATAAACAAAGTGCTTATATTGCAATGGCTCATTATTGCACTTTTAATGATGGGACTGTCTACAGTGGAGTGCTAACAGTTGCCATTTCTAGCTGTATTTTTTTAAAAACAGGGCTCCTGCTAAGCCAGTGCAATTTCGTGGCAGAGCAATGATCATAATTATGATTATAGTGAAGTATGAAATGTACCCTGTATTGTGGTGTAACCACATGTGCGATCATTTTTATTAGGGGCTTATTAGTAATATGGATGGTGACTGCCATTTTCCCCTATCTTGTGTTTTCACAGGTAACCATTTAACCAGCCTATCTTCAGCCTTCACTGGTGGGTCACGGAATGAACATGTTGAACTGTCCATCACTTGATTGTGGCAATGCTGAGAATTCAGTGGGCATGGATGAGCCATTATGAGCAAAACAAGTAGCTCATTAAGGCCATCATGAATGACACCAGTCCATGCTGTCATCTAAGAACATGCATCAGATTATGTCAGCCTGGAAGGATCTCGATTCCCAGACAATGTACTGAATAGGAATTTAACAACAACCTTTAGAACTCTAAGGCATGTCTCTCAGATGCTGACACACATAGATTGAAACCTGCTTTGAAGTGTCCAACACAATATCAGAATGCCATGCTGTCTATTATGTCCCATATGCAGATCAAGGTTGTGCAGTTTGTAGCTGGTTTCCCAGGGTTGGCACATACTCTAGGGGGCACAACACCTGCCTCAAGGTTATACCATCATTTCCTACTACTGAATACACATCTTTGTGCATAGTGGGAGGAAATTACATAACCCAATGGTGAGCCACACCGATGCAGAGAGAATATTCAAACTCCACTTAGAAACAGTAACAAGAAACAAAGATTAAAAATTCAGTGTAGCACTATGTCACTGAATGAGTCTAAAGATCGGAAGATGAAATATTTAAAAACTATAATAATTTTTTTTGTAAACAAGTGTGAGCAAGTGACTGACCTAACTATGGCTTTGCTTTCAATGTCTGTGTGATATCTACAAGAGCTATGATTCAAAATAGCCATGTTATGGATTTTCAGCTATCTGTATGGTATGTAGCAGAATAGCATGCAATATAATTGTCAGCTCCAAGGCATAAAGGGCTGAAGCCCTGAATATGTCCCACATGGCCAAGGTTTGATTAGCATCCCAAGTCTAAGAAAAACCAGTGAGGATGTGAGAGAGGAATTAGACCTACTTCCATCTCTCACTGGGATGGTGTGGGATTGGACTAGTCATGTGTGATGTCATGACACCTGGAAGTCACCAAGAACTGGTGGCAAGAGGTGTTAGCAGCCAATAAAGTATGGCAAATTAAAACAAAAAGAAAGATTTCCACAGGTTGGAGCGGCACAAAGACAAACCCAAAAACAAACCGCTACCAAGTAGAACAGGATCCACCAATGATACCACGAACTTAGCGAAAAAATAACTTTTATTATCGCTTTCATCCCAGCAGGAACTTCTTCAGAACAACAATAAAAATCAACAAAGAGCAATTCACTTAAATAGTACAAGAACACACCCTCATTAATTAAAGTATGGCAAACTGTAGTTATATCCCTGGGGGGAGGGGTGCTGTAGCTCTCAGCATGACCATTCTGACAGTATCTTTAAGGAAACAGGACAGAACTTAGGGCACCATATCCACAAAATGAGGATCCATTACCCGGCATCATTCTATTCCCAGTACATGGTGATCCATTCCTTCACTTAAATCTGTGGGCGTCCTCCAGAAAAGGACCATTCAGCTGAAGGGTTACACCACGATATCTCTAAAATTATTAGGAAACAAGGAAGACAAAAGCATCAGGGAGCTGGTTGGAAGAAGTCTGAAGTTACAGCAGTTGAAGGTATAAAGTCTGTCAAAAAATGTAAACCAGCTTTTCCATCTGATATGGAAAACAAGAACATTAAAAGATGCTGATAGTTCTCTAATTGTAACTATGCTGTCAGCATTTTGAAGAAGCAGTGTTTTTCCACTATAATATTAAAACGTAAGCAGAAGATTTATAATTTGTTTCCTAAGGTGTCAGAGTTTTGCCTTCATCTTTAAGATGCAGCGGGAAAAAATGAATATAAATTATACTAGTTTGTAAATAAAAATCAAATGTTTCAACCAGTTTATGTTCACTGCACCTGAATGTATTTGTTTAACTCATGCTGCAAAAGGTTAAATTATTTTCCAAAAACAATTAAAATAAACTTGTTACAAGAGAATAAGAGATTCACACTTGCCCACTTTCATGTCAGATTTTTGTACTAACTGGAATGTGCTGGCAAAATTTCACATACTAGTAGTAAAGGTATAACCATAAAAGGATAGCATTTTAAACAAACAAGATAGATAGCTATAGGCTATTCAATATATAAAAATGGCAAGTATGGATACAGTAAGTTTTCAACAGATCACACCCAGTTCCATGCTACAGAGGGATAAATCCCTGAGTACGACTCAGATATCAAAGATTTGTACAGCAGACCAGGAGGTAAAGCAGCTGGCAGGGAGAGGAAGACTAAGTGATGAGGCAACAGCCTTCTGTTTTTTTGCTCCCTATAGAAAGGTGAGGGAAAATCTTAAAGGCATAATAAACAAGTGTTTTGGCTGTCTTCACAGTGCTTTGTGTTCTTTTTTTCAAAAAATAATATTAATTGATCATATTTCTGTGCAATGACACATAGATGCATATAGATTTATTTTCTATGCTAGTTTAGTGAGCTTCAAATACTTTAATTCTACCTCTGGCATTGCATAAAACAAATACTTATTTTTCTTTTTTTTTCTGTAACTTATTAATTTACCTGATGCTCAGATGTGCAATTTCTTTTTTTATTGTCATTATTTCTGTCTTCATAATTTTAGACAGCCTTTCTTTAAATTATGTATGAACTTTCAAATAGGTTTTTGGTAAAGACTGTACTTGGCTAACATCAAAATGACTGACATCTTCATTTTCTTTGTGGGGGCTAAAGGTCCCCCAACAGTGGAAGTGTATTGTGATTGGCAAGGTTGCATTACAAAAAATATAGCAATAATGTTATTGCCAATACTTTTAGTGTTAGTCATATGTTTTGTCTGCCAATTTCCTGTCTTCCAGTTTAGTTTGTACCATGGCATTCATTTCTTTTTGTATGTTTAATGTGTACCATGGCATTCATTTATTTTCATATGGTTACTCACGAGTATTTGAACATATTGAGCATAACTCTGATTTCTAGAAAAGTGATATAATCCTGCCTTTTATAATCTAATAAGCTTTAATTAAGTATTTTCTAAACAGAAAAAAACACAATAAAAACAATATATATATATATATATATATATATATATATATATATATATATATATATACATAACCTTGAACTGAAAGACCACATAGGAATATTACTACAGTTATTCACTTTTATTTTTGCCCATTATCCCCTCTTCTGTGAAATCAAACTCAATGCACAACCTCCATCCAGAGGCTGTATGGCAAACTCCATATCACTAACAAAACAATGAATAACAAAACTAACACTCTGATGGGGGAAAGCCACCTGTACTCCCACACCCCTGGATCTGTAACTATATTAATTCAGAGACTGCATTACATTAAGGGTAAGGAGAAATTGCTTTAATTTGAGCCATGTTCCCTAAGCCTAAATGTTAGGTTAAAGATATGAATATTTAAACCAAAAACACACTTTGATGCCAAGGAAAAGTCATAGTTACACTTTATTTAACTCAGTTAAGCAATTTTGATCTTTTTTTCATTGGAATTTCATTACGTTTTTTCATTGTCTGCCCTTTTTAATCACATATATATGTTGGTATATTCTCTTTCTTAGTGTTTTATGGTTTTCACAGTGTAAAATGATGGGCATAATAAACACTGAGTTAAGTATACCATCCACTTTGTACCACAATCAAAACTACCATTGGGTGACAACACTTTAGGGTAATTCGCCATTGTGATGTTAGTTGCATCATAAATGTATTTGCAGCATTCACATTTTTATGACCTTAACCTTATTTCTATCATCAGTGAATAACAATTCAATAAATAAACATAATGCTAGATGCAACATTTTTAAGAAATGTCTGTTTTTTATATTAGAGAAGGAGCCCATTTTTGAATGAGACAGAAATTGGGTTCTTTTGAATAACACGAACACTGCTGGTCAATAAATATTAATAATTTATTAAACGTATGTTTATAACAATATTTAATTTACAAAGCTATAGTTAGATGGAGAGTATTTTTATTTTGTTTTAAATGGTTATGTATGCCTTGTATAATATGTAAGGCTGGGTTGCTGGTTGATTGGACATGCTTGATCATGTGATGGATTGTGTATTATTTAAAGTGAATAGGTAACATGACTGTAGTTTGTTCTGATGACGTTCTCATTAAAAAACATGAAATGAAGTGCTTAACCAAGTTAAATAAAGAGTAACTGTTACTTTTCTTTGGCATCAATATGCCTTTGCGGTTTGAGTATATTATTGTATGTCATGTAAAGGAATTTGACAAGATAGGGTGTGTGACTTTTTTGTATATATTTTTCCTCATTGCATGCCAGCCATTAGCCCTCTTAAAATCTGTCATTTCATTCATTTGGCTATAGCATATTATCCAAGCAGTTTTCATGTTTTTTCCTTCTTCTTTCGGCTTTTCCCGGTTAGGGGTCACCACAGCGGATCACCTGTCCGCTCATGATTGGCAGTGGAGATTTACAGTGTTGAGTTGCCAGCCCGATGCCCAACCTTCCACAGAAGGCACACACACACACACACACACACACACACACACACACACACACACACACCCACACACACACACACACACACTCACACACACACACTCACACCAAAGGCCAATTTAGAGTGTCCAATCCACCTGCAGCATGTCTTTGGGATGTGGGAGGAAACCGGAGCACCCAGAGGAAACCCACACGACCACAGGGAGGGCATGCAGACTCCGCACAGAAGGCACCCCAGCTGAGGATCGAACTGGAGAACCTCTTGCTGTGAGGCGACAATGCTAACCACTGCACCACTGTGGCCGTGGTCATGGTTTTTCCTTGTATGGTCTTAACTCCTCCCCTGGCAGCTGATGTTTGTTTGCCTAGACAAGGGACCCTTCTTCCTTATGCTATGGATGTGCCTGCTCCTATTCACACCGCATGAAGTCTACCATGCAGACATGATGCTCCCGACTATGTATTGTATGCTGCTTATCTCTTCTCCATTAGATTCTAGCATTGCAGCAGGCCGACCCACATCAGCATTCTAGAATGGGCCAGACAGTGTTAACTGCAATGTTCCACCCTGCCACACCCAACTCCTAGAGTACTTAAGCTGCTAGTCAATCTCAGGTCATCTGGGTCATTGCAGGATTGCCATACAGACAGTCCTTAGGATTTGTGATAGTTGTGTGAATACCAATAATTTACTTTCCACTTGAATTAGCAGAAATGAATTAAAAGTGGAATTCAAACAGTAGTTTTATATGGGAACAGTTCCTATATAGCAGGCTTCAATATCTGAAACCCTTTACTTAATATAAGCATCTTTGATATTTTTGCATCTTGGGGAAAGGGGAACACCCCCACCCCCCATGAATCTTTGGAATAGCCAGAATTTTGCTTATTTTGGACTGTCTTACATTTTTTTTTTGCATTACAGCTAAAATTTGCCAGTTATTTCAGAGTGTTTCCCTTCCATACAAATGTGAAATTTCATAGGTTCATAATAGAGTGTTGATCCAGTGGCCCATCTGTAGCCTAAACAACAGTCTAATCAATTTACCAAGACATGAATTAATACAAGACCCACAACCTACTTTTGGTCTCTTTCCATAAAGGCTAAATGGGCCAGAATTGGGTGTGTACTTACGACTAACCATCCAGTCATTCAGGTTATACTTAAAAAGGGTCATGGCGTTAGTCTGCATTACCTCTAAGAAGACCCTATTCCCTAAGAGAGGTATTCTCTGAGAAAGCTATCAATCCCACCAACAGGTCCTATTTATGTTTTGTTGGTAGTATTGGTCTCCTGAGTACTTATTTAAAGTGATATGACTTTTGTAGGGCAATTGCATAGGACTAGATTTTTGAAGCCTTCTAGGCAAGGCCGAGCTCTCATGTCAACAACCTGTAGAAAAAAGAAAAGACTGAGAGTGCTTTAAGGTAGTTTTGAGCTAATTCAGGTTGCACACCTAGAGTACATGCTATTGCATGATGGTCAGATTTCATTAGAGATTTGCCAGTTGTTGGCTCTGAGAATATGAGGGCTATATTTCTGAGAACCAGGTGCAATATTTTGAACTCCTCATTGGGATTTGGACCAGTTGGTCCAAGGAGTTGGCATTCACGAAATCCATTAATGTCTCCACATACTTGTTTATGATGGTGTAGGTTTCCCAGTTAATGGAGGAATAGTTGAAATCATTCAAGAGGACAGTGTGTGGTTGTGTTGTAATGGATATCAGTTTAAGATATACCTCATCATTTGCTGGTGTCATAGAGGGATTAGAGTAGTTGGCTACTATAAGATACTGTATTTTGTTTATCATAAGATGAATGTAGAGGAGTTGTACGTCAGTGTTCTGCATTACAAGTCTAGAGGTGAACTGGTTTCTTAGGAGCACAGATACATCCCCATCTGCTACCATTTCAACTTCAGTTTGGGTTTGTAGGAATGGGTTGCATTAAAACCCTGCATGGAGGTGCTTTCACTGATCTGAAACATGCTTCAGTAGCAAGATATATGTCAATAGTCTCACGAGTTAGGAATGCCTGTAAGGAGTGAAGATTTTTGATTAGACTTCTAGCATCAAGCAGTGCTACTTTTACATGATTTTGATTGTGGCTAGCTATGCAGGCAATTTAAGAAGGCTGATCTTCTCTAAAAAAGGCACTGACAGAAAGAAAAATTCTTAGCTAATATACAGAAGCCATGTGGAGATAGATGCAAACCATCCGTAGCAGAGTAGCCAAGGTTATTAATCTCATCCCAGGCTTATATACCGTATATTTGATCCCCTAGAATAACATTAGTAATTAATTCAATAATTAAAGACAATTACCTTTTTTGTATTGTAGCATAATTTTTGATAACAGTAGGATACTTCTCAATACTAGTTTCACTCCCTTTCCTGATGCATATTCTAAGAGATCCAGCATGTTTTTCTCGTTATATGATCCAAGGAGGTGTGTCTTAAATCACTCACCCCTTTTTATGCAATCACAAGGGAAATTGGCGTAATGGTTAAGGTGTTTGATTCTCACATGGAGTAATTGGCTAGGCTTTTAAAAAATGTCCTACAAGGGCAATTAGCCTAGTACTAATCTATAAACCTATAAAGTGATGTCATGGTAGGAACTGGACAATAATTTGGCTAGTTTGAACTGAGCTGAAATGAGGTGAGCTACAAGCCACAACTCTGAGATGAGATACCAGATGACTAGAGGCTTCTGAGCTTCCCAAAAACCATACGTTGCCTGTTTTTTTTTTTTTTTTTTTGCTTGATTTTACTAATTACTGCAGTTTTTATTGTGTTCTGGTTATTTAATACTGTATTTTAATACTGTAATATAAACTGCACTGTTTGTACTGCATTTGCCTGCCTCACTGTGTATGTTAAATCATATATTGTTTTTGTTTTCACTGTCGCAAAGCTCTTTTTTTTTGCTATTTTCACTGGTTACAAAGTAATTGTTGCTACTTTTCACTGTTTGCAAAACATCTGCTCTGTTTGTTCTGTTTTCTCGCCAAGCAGTGTTTTAAATAATTTATTTACTTGCTGTTTAAAACATTCTTTTGTGTCTCCTTCTTGTCTTTCTGCTGTTTAAAATATTTTTCGTGTCTCACTGCTGTTTTTCTGCTGTTTAAAACATTTTTTTAGTGTTTCCCACCTAAATTAGTGTAGCTAGTAGCTGTAGCATAGTCCAGATACTGGTTTGCTGCAGCTAGGTCTGTTTGTATTGGCTGTTGTATTCTGAGCACATTTTCCAGGCCATTTTTGATTGGAAGGGGCCTTTCTGCACCATTGTGAGAGAAGTGTGTTGATTGGACCCTGTCTGGTAAAGGGTGATTGGTCTAGGGCTTGGAGTAAACACCCTCATTGATTTTTTTGAGTTTTTAAAAGTTTTTTTTTTATGTTTTTAGCTTCTGGTATTTAAGCTCTGCATTTGAGCTGGTTTCTGCTAGTTTGTGCATTGCAGAGCACCACATACCGCTGCACAATTGTATGCCATAGCTGGACAGATAATTTTGACAATTGTTTCCTTAGATACAGATGTAGTACATTAGTGTAGTCCTCATCTTTAGTACATCTCCGGTTTAAGCAGTATCACTAGTTCACTGTGACCTATTAAACCACCAGCCAAAAACCCCATCAGAAATACCCATTTACAGAGCACCTCCTAGATCAGTCCTGAAAGCACCCCCTTTGTGATAACAGTTCTTCAAACCTAGCATTATGGACAGTTGGACCACCCTTGTTTCTTCTGACAGCCTTGTTGTCTTGGGTGTCCTGAGGCAGTGTAACAACTGCCTCATGTACACTGACAACCATCTACTAATAAATCACTCTAGTACAGAGTGCAAGACAGAGATGTATTTATACCAAGAAATCTTGAATCTCTGCTGTCTCACACTCAAAACAGTAACACTGAAGAGGTTGTCAACTTACCCACCACTACTAATGCACATAGTACCACTACCCATACACATAGTACGCACCCAACACATACATCAACATACATGTAGGTTCTCTCAAAAAAGTTACTGAAACACCAGAGACCTCTGAAAAAAAGACTGCTACAACTAACACAGTTCCCACAGCACCCAAGACACATAGCAACACCAGTGTTTCACCTACCAAGCCCTTAAGGCATAACACTCAGAAACCAAGTGTTCTTGTCATTGGAGACTCCATAGTGAGACACACTGATGTCCCACTCACCATTTTAGATATGGAGAAAGTCACGGTCAGCTGCCTGTCTGGTGCCAGGATTCATCAGCTCATACATGCACTCAGGTCTCTCGTCAACAAGTACCATTATGACTTTGTCATAGCTCATGTTGGAGTGAACGACCTGAGATGTATCTCATTGGACTATATAAAGACAGATATGATTGAGCTCTCCTAGTATGTGTCCCAGGCAGGTATGTCCCTAGCCTTGAGAAGCACATTACCCTCATCTAGAACGATGCCACACTATAAATAAAAAATAATCAATTTCAATAATTGGCTTAGTTTTTGGTGTCATTCAAAGGAGATCCAGTTTCTGACAGCCTGGGATGACATGGTCGACAAACTTCGCTGCTTTACCAGAGACACTTTGCACCTGGTACCACTAGACTTTTGGCTTCTGGCAAAGGTTCTTGCCTCTCCCATAGTGCCTTTTTTTAGGCAAGGTCTCAAAAACAAAATTGCCAATGTGAAAATTGCCGACCAAAACAAAAAAAGGGTTATGCTGCTAAATGCTAGGAGCTTAAACCAAAAACTGCACACCCTGGAAGCACTTCTGTCACTGGAGGATGTAGATGTCTGTGCAGTCACAGAAACCTGACTCAAAGGCCCAAAGAGTACCCCGGCTTTGCAAGACTACAATGCCTTCCACACCTTCAGACTGCAAAATGAATTTTGAGAACCAAAGGAGGCAGTGTTTCTATCTATATTACAGATAAATTCACCCCCCGACTAGTTATACTGGACAACTCCATGGCATTACTCCATGTTCATGTTACTATGGGTAAGACCCCCATTCAAGTCATAGCTAGTTATAGATCCTCCTCCATAGATCATGCTGCGCATGAGGCCTACTTGACAAACTGGTATCAATCCAAATATTGCCAAACACTCTGGTCATGGGGGATTTCAAATATCCCACCATCAACTGGGAAACCTGCTCTAGCCCTTACTCACTAGTGCAAAAGTCCTTTGACTCTGTTAACTCAAATGCCCTGGAACAAATTTTTCAAACCTCAACAAGAGAAACAAACATACTAGATATAGGTTCATAGGTTCATAGGTAGGTACTAGGCTATCGGCCCAAGGGCCTACATAAGCCTAGCCAACAAGGTTCCCTGGCTTACACCACTCAAGAAAGTTATTTCCTGTGCCACTGTTGAGCAGAGACACAGAAGTGATCCCTGGGGTGTATTTCCTATTTCCCATCCACTCATCAAGATTTTTCTTGAAGAGTGCTAATGAAGAACTTTGCTTGACATAGATGGGGAGCCTGTTCCAGAGTATAGGAAGTCTCTGGGACAGGAATCTATCCCTCCAGCATGTCCTGTTTATTGTGGTGACAAGGTTTAGGTCCCTAGAGCATGTAGCTTGGAGGGATTGGGATTTCTTTAGGTGTAGCATGTTCAACAGCTCTGGGTTTGACATAGCTTTATATGTTAGGCAGAGATCACCTCAGAGTAGGCGATATGCTACGGAGTAAAGTTGGAGTTTTTGAGACGGTCAGTGTAGGGCATTTGTTTGAGGCCAGTAATCCCCTTTGTGAGGTACTTCTGTGGCCTTTCCAGCTGCTGCAGATGTCTTGTGAGGTACATTCCAAAAGGGGCATTGTACTTTATAATGGGTCTAATGAGTGTCGAGTAGAGGGGAACAATGACCTTTTTTTTTCCTGGATGAGAACCCTTTTATGATGAGGTGTGCCATGTAGAAGGACTTCCTGACTACTGTGGCAATGTGACTATCAAAGGAGAGACTACTGTCCACCTGGGTCCCAAGGTCTCTTATCACACATTCTGTGTTAAGTAGATTGCTGCCTATATGGTAGTTCATGGGTACAGAGTTTTTACCAAAGGGGATGACACTGCACTTTTTGGCATTGAGCTTGAGGCCATGGCTCTGACACCAGGTATCTGTCTCAGTGAGGCCCTTCTGTAGGATGTCCACATCATTTGGGGACTTGACTATGGCTCCTAGTTCACAGTCATCTGCGAACTTCATTAGCCAGAGGCCTTCTGTGTTAGCCTGTACTTCAGAGAAGTAGATACCAAACAGGAGAGGTCCCAGGACTGAACCCTGTGGTACTCCACTTGACACTGGTTTGAGGTCAGATTTGGAGTCTGCAACTTTTACAGTGTGGGTTCTGTCAGTGAGCCAGTTGGCAACCCATCTTGTGATGCAGGGATTTATACCTAGTTTAGTGAGTTTAGCTATAATTCCAGAATGGGGGAATGGTGTCGAAAGCCTTGGCGATGTCAAGATAGGCTGTGTGAACAACCTTACCCTCATCTACGGCTTTGGTGACTGCCTCAAAGAAGTTGATCAGGTTCAGGAGGCATGATCTGCCTTTCACAAACCCGAACTGGGTGGGATCCAGAGTTTGGAGGTTACCAATGTCTTTGTTTATGACTTCCATGATGATACATTCCATGGCCTTGCAGACCAGGCTCGTCAGGCTAATGGGGCGATAGTTCCTGGGATCAGTGGTGGCTCTCCCTTTGTGGAGTGGAATAACTGTTGCTGGGTGCCATTCAGTGGGCACAAAGCCTGATGCAAGGCTATTATTGAACGGGTCTATATCACATTATCGAAATTCCAAAATGTCGAACACCATAAGCTCGACCTTGGAATCTCGAAATGTGATATACTCGAATGCTCAGAACAGCAAATTTTTTCCAAGGGAAAAAATTAGCTGTTCCGAGAATACACACACACACAGCACAAGCACACCAAAATACATAATCCACACATACACACTTCACAGAACCCTACACTAAACCGTACATACACTACTAGCTATCCACTTACCTTAACCCAACCCTAACCCTAAGGTCCCTAACTAACGCACACTCACCCTACCAGCTCTCTAACCCTAATGTCCCTAACTAATGCAAACTCACCTTACCCACTCCCTAACCATAAGGTCCCTAACTATCGCACACTCACCTTACCCGCTCCCTAACCCTAAGAACTCTAACTATCACACACTCACCTTACCTGCTCCCTATCCCTAAGGTCCCTAACTATCACACACTCACCTTACCTCGGTCCGTTCACACACTTACCTTAACTGGTCTGTCACCTTCGTACTACAGTCGAGGAAATAGCAAAGCCGCAGAAATGGCCCACCGAATACTTTCCCTAGGAAAATATTCAGTGTTCTGCAGCTTCGCTATTTCAAGCGTTCGCTGAATTGGGGTCGATATTATAACATTCAAAGTTTTAAGACTGTTATAATATAGACCCTATTGAACATGGTGCTTAGGTGGGGAGCCAGTTCGCTCTGAAGTTCGTGTAAAACGCAGCCTGGGATGGTGTCAGGTCCCATGGATGCTGTGTTTTTGGCTTTAGAGAGTGCAGCTTTTACCTGCGTAGTTGTGATTACAGGGACTCTGCATTCTTCCTGTATAGATATGGGCCCTTTAGGAGGTGGGGGGGTAAAGTTAGTGCTGAACCTATCTGCCAGGATGTTGGCAATATCAGTTGGTTCTGTAATTTTCATGCCATTGTGCTGTAACTCACAGAAGATCTGGGTGTTGCCATCGAGATTATTGACATAGCTATAGAATGCTTTGTGGTTGTCCTTAGAATTAGTGGCAATTTTGTTTTCATAGCTAGCTTTGGAGGATCTTATAAGGGATCTCAGCTTCTTACTGAGGCTGACCAGGGAGCTCCTCCACTCATGGGATTTTACTCTCTTTTGCAACAGTTTCTTCCTTCTGTTGTACAGTTTGTTTATGGCAGGGGACCACCAGATTGGCTTCCTTTTTTTGGAGGATAGCATCTTGGTTCTGTTTGGGATAGCACAATCCATGCACTCGTGTAAGTGCTTATAGACTGCAATTGCGTAGGATTCAGCAGTTGTAACTGTATTGTCCATCTGCATGGGTGTCATGAAGTTCACCACTTCTGTCTTAAGAAGCATGAAGTTGGCTTTGGAGGAATTTTTTTACCGTGGTTTCCTTAATGGGGGGTGGGGGCGGGATGTGGATATCAAGGGTGATTAGCTTATGGTCGGATCGGACCAACGAGGAGTTGACTTCAGGTGTGGAACACCGGTCACTCATACTGGTAATGACTAGGTCTAGGATATTGTTGCCCCTGGTGGGGGTGTGGATAAGTTGATCCAGGGCATTGGAGTTTATGAATTCCAGAAAGCATTGATAAGGAGTTGGTACACAAGTAGATTTCCCAGTTAATGGTAGGGTAGTTGAAGTTGCCCATTATTAGGGTGTTTGGTTGAACCCTAATATTTTCCAGTACATCAAGAAAAGAGGAATGGGAATCCAGGGGCATGGTGGGGGATCTGTAGCAAGCTACAATTTGGATTGCAGTTTTGCCCAGAGTTAGTTGCACTTGGATAACCTCGGATGCATTATGCTGAGCAACTAGCCTGGAGGTGTGGATATCCTTAATGAATATGAACACACCTCCGCCTTTGGTGTTTCAGTCCAGGTTACATGGCTGAAAAATGTGGTATGTGTTATAGCCTGGTAGTGCAGGCGTGCTCTCTGGAGCCTTGAACCAGGTCTCAGTCACTGCACAGATATCGATGTTCTCCATTTTAAGGAGTGCCTTGAGTGAGTGCATTTTGAGATTTAGACTTCTAGCAGTGAGTAGCATTACCCTCAGTTTTTGCTTGCCTGTTCCTGTTACAGTGGTGAATTTGTCATTTGAACCTTGCCTAAAAAAGGCACTATAGGTGCGGCAAGAGCCTTAGTCAGTATCCGGAATCTCGGGGGCGACAGGTGCAGGCCATCTCTGGCAAAGCATCGTGGTCTGTCGACCATGTCATCCCAAGCAGACAGATACTGGATCCCCTTAGAATGACACCAGAAGCTCAGCCAATTGTTGAAGTCAATCATTTTGTCCTTGTACTGCGGTATCATTCTGGGCAATGGCAGAATGCTACTCAGGGCTAGGGTCATACCTGCCTGGGCTACAAGATCGGAGAGCTCTTCCATGTCTCTTTTCACGTAGTCCTCACTAACATAACAAACAGATGCAGCACCGCAACTGTTGGACCCTCATTAGTTAAATCTGTCCACAAATCAGTTACCTTCGAACTGGCACTAACACCAGAACTCACAAAGGGTGAGGTCAGACTAAAAAACTTAACCAAAGCAAACTATACCCTCTTATGGGAAGGTATAAATGCATTCCAAGCCTCACACCAGCTGGAAGTAGTAACTACACCAAAGCATACACTAAAACCCTGTACAATCACTTGTATAAGTGCAAAGACTCACCTGTTCCAGAGAGAATCAAAGCCAGAGTCCCAAGTTAAAAAAGGTTCTATATCACTTAATTGAAATACATATTCGTCGAATATGTATTCATTGAACACTAATCACAGAAACTCATTTCAGTGAACCGTGGACTTTTTACCAAGGTTAGGGACCACTCGCCCACCAGCACTCTAGAACAGACACTGCAATAAATCAAACACACCTAAGTGGGGGGGCTTCACCCCCTGCAACCCCCCCAATGTGGGGGCTATGCACCCACACCTCCCTAACTATATATAACAACTCCAAGATCTCACTAAAGTGGGGAAAAAGGAAAAGTTGCACTGATGGCCAAGTGCTTACTAACCCTGGGAAAAAGTCCAGGGTTTGGTGAGATGAATTTCGCTGATTAGTGTTCAATGAATATGTAATTGACAAATACGTATTTCAATTAAATTATATAGACCCATAAAAAAGCCTCCCTGGTGGACATCCAGCATCAACAAACTTTACAACAAATGCAAAAAGTTGCTGCCTAAGAAAACTAAGGTGAGGCCCCAACAATGGAAAAGCACCCTCATCAGCCTCAACAGGCAAATAAGACAACACGTGAAATCCTCTAAGGGTAACTTTGAGATAAACTTAGCAATCACAGCCAAGGATAATCATAAGGCCTTTTACAGCTATGCACATAGCTTAAAAGGTAGGGTCCAAGCATGTGCCGAACTAGTGACTAACGGTATCACACACACACTGATCCCTCAGAGATAGCAAACCTGCCAGTGGACAGATTTGGTGAAAATTTCACTCCCTTATCCCCTCCAAACTTATCACACACCTTGCCCTTAACTGCCCCCCCCCACCCTACATATCTGAAGAGCAGGTCATTAAAGCCTTGTCTAAGGAAACAAACACAGCCTCTGTGGGACCAGACAGCATCCCAGGCTGTCTTCTAACCAAACTAAAACATGAACTAGCATCACCATTAAGTACCCTATTCAATCACAGCCTACCCACTGGCTTTGTTTGTGAGGAATGGAGAACAGCAACAGTTATTCCCCTCCACAAAGGTGGCTTAGAAACAGACCCAGGGAATTATAGACCCATAAATCTGACCAACCTCATCTGTAAAGCCATGGAATGTATCATCATGGACCTCATAAATAAAGACATAGGTGACCTCCAAACCCTGAATCAAACCCAATTCTGCTTCATCAAGGGCAGATCATGCCTGCTAAACCTGGTGGATTTCTTCAAAAATGTGACCAGGGCCATTGACGTGTACAAACAGTATATCTCGACTTGGCAAAGGCATTTGACAGAATTGCCCACTCAGGCATTACCAATAAACTTAGCAAACTAAATGTAAACCCCTTTGCTGTAAGATGAGTTGCCATCTGGCTCACAAACCAGTCACACATTATCAAAGTGGGTGACTCCACATCAACCAGCAGACCTGTTACCAGCAGGGTGACACAAGGGTCATTGCTGGGCCCACTACTGTTTGGTATCTACTTCTCAGAAGTTCAGGCCAAAATAAGTGTCTGTGGATGACCAAGTTTGCAGATGACTGCAAACTGGGTACAATTATTGAATTCCTAAATGATGTCAGTATATTTCAGGAGAGTCTTATGCAGGCCAATGACTGGTGTCTTAGTCATGTTCTCAAAACTGAACGCAAAGAAATGCATCATCATTCCTTCCAGTAAAAACATTGCCCTTCACACTATCAAATTAACAACAATATTCTATGTACCTACAAAGTGGTAAGAGATCTGAGATCACAAGTAGACTGTAACCTTAATTTTGACCACCATGTGTCTTCAGTAATAAGGAAGGATTTGTACATAGCACGCTTGATTAGCAAAGGCATGGCCTCTAGAGCAAAGGAGGTTATAACCCCTCTATACTTGTCACTAATCAGGCCCATAATTGAGTATAACACCCCTTTCGGCATGTACCATACAAAGAACCTGTATCAATTGGAGAGACCTCAGAGGTTTCTAACTAAAATGATCAAGGGACTCCAGCACGTGCCTTACACAGACCAACTAAAACCTTGCCACTATAGTCAGTATTATATAGACTTCTTAGGGAAGACCTATGCCTGGTTTACAGAGCAACCTCCTACACAAACTTAATGAATTTGCTGCACATGTATAAATCAAATGGGACTAGAGATACCAATTCCAGGGACCTAAACATGGCCTGCGACTTGAATAGGACATAGAGCACCTCTATAACACTGATTAAAAGGAACCTGGATGAGTGGACGGGGCACCACAAATTATTACCGGGGATAGCACCCACAATTCTCCTGGACATGGGAAGTCATTAATAAATACAATCCTGAGTATTGACTAGAGTATCTATGGTACTACATTGGGATGAAACGGCTAGGCTTGAAATGACCTCCGGGTCGATAGCCTAGTAACCTGCTATGATCCTATGAGTTTACCTAGAGTGAAGAGATTTCAGAATTTTAGGGATATTACATATCCTGGCACCTGAGAGGCAACTAACTGTTGCACTGTTTTGATCATCCTGGGTAGTGGAGAATATGCATGTCTTACTATGGAGTCACCTATAGCCAGGATGTTGCCAGATAAACTAGCTTGGTCTTGCTGCATTAAGGTTTTCTGCATGCTAGTCATAATGTCTGAATTTCCTACAGAGTCAAAGTGAGCTCTGTGTTGGATACGAGCAGTTGATGCTAGGTTACAGGTAGGAGATAAATTTGAGGTTTTAGGCTAATACTCTGCCTTCAGAATCCTAGCAGCCTGAAGCAAAGGATTATTAACAGCATCTGCATAAGCAGCTTAGAGTTTATAATGTACGGCTGTTGCACAGGTGCAGGTGGAGGTGTGACATTTTTAAACTCACTGCATGTATTAGCTTTACCTTTAACAAATCTTTTTTATTTGATTTAGCTCTGTGATAAGTTCTAACCAGTAATTTATTTAGCTAGGATTTGTTAACCAGTTAATTGTGTGCTTTTAAATATGACTCAGTGTTTCATTAGATGTAGGAATATAACAAGACATAAGGAGAATACATGAAGAAATGGAACCCCAAACAATTCATCAATTGATGTAAGATCAGTGAATGTATAGAAACATGAAGGTACTCAACAGCGCAGGTCATTTGTTAAGGCGAAAACACGTAACCAGTCTACCAAAAGCTACAGGCAGGAGCAGAATTACACAGGGACTAGGTCAATCGAGGGAAATGCTAGGTGGAATCTGCACACTCATACCTCTCAGCCTCTTAGCAAAAAACATCTGGGCACAGCGTAAAATAATGGTAGGACAGAGGCCCAAAAATAGAGACAGATTTTAAATATTGATTTTGTAAACTTAGAAAGTTGCTAGAATAAAAGTATTTGTACTAACATGCATTTTCTGAAGGATATGAAGTCTGAAACTCAAATGTATGTCATTTAGTGACTTCAGTCCTCAATGATTTACCAGAAAACCACAACTTTTATGAGGAACAGACTGAAAATATGAGGCAAAAATCTGGACATTCCACAAAAATATGGACAGTTGAGAAGTATGGCGCACACTGAAAATCCAATAGCTGGAGAAAAAAACTTAAACCTGGGAGAAAGGTGTCAGTAAGTAGTGGAAATACATATGAAGTCAGTTAAGTGATAGCACCAACTAGAGATAAAATAGGAAAAGTAGCTATGAGCTTCAACAGTTTTAAATGAATGCATCTTTGGCTCACATAATTCATTCAATCATTTATGTACTGTTTTCCTGCCCTTCTATTTATGTTAAAATCAGTGTGAAATTGTTTTTTTAAAGAGATGGGAGAAGTTCGGTTAACACATAGTGAGGCTCAGAAAGATGTACAAAAGTAGTAATGGCAAAGACGAATGCATCTTCAAACCTTTGAACAATGGATCCTGAGAAACATAGTAAGAAGATGGCAATGGTGAATACATCTATTGAGTATAGATGACATGGCATACATCACGCCAATGAGGTCTTGGTGGTACCCATATACAACACAGCCTCTTAGAAAAGGGTAGACTAAAGAAAGCTTTGAAAGGCAAAACAAGACGTCAATTATTGTACAGGCAACTAAGCCAGACTTTGGTATATTTACAAAAAAACTGAAGACCTGCAGATGAGAAGTAGATAAAGAATCAAGGGAAACAAGATATTTGAAGGAGCTGGCTTGTTGAATGAAAGTGCCAAATCCATGTGAAAAAAAATGAAAGAGGGTTGAAAAAATGTCAAATTTATGTTTGGCCAAAAAATCAGAGAGTTTTGGAGGCATTAATAGTGACCTTGTTAAACACAGGTGACCTTGAAAAAGCTGAGAAATCAAATGTTAGTAAATCTTTATGGAAGCTGTCTGATATAAAGGTGTAAAGAATTAAGCCATAAGGACAAAAATAGGTACTGTAACAATTGATGGGAACTGGGTAACCAACTGACTTTGATGCCTTGAGATCTACTTGTAAGATAATCTTGTATCCACAACAGTGGCTAGAAAAATGGCAGACATTGAGTTTCAACAGGTGTAGATTATGGGAAACAGTGTCAAAAATGTTTAATAACTAAATGGGAGATCACACCTATTAGCAATTCTCTATGCACCTGATCTGATGACAAAAGGAAACAAAATAAGTCAACAGCTGTACCAGTACCTCCCCTAAAGTCAGGCTGGATGGATGTGCGAGAGCATAATGAGTTTATGAAAGTGGCCCTTAATCTAACAGATAACATTTTCCACACCTTGAGTAACTTTAGCAGAGTTAAGGTGGTATGTGATCATTTATTGAAGTGTGTGTATCACTCTTCTTCTTCTTTCGGCTGCTCCCGTTAAGGGTCGCCACAGCGGATCACCTGTTTCCATTTCTTCCTGTCCTCTGCATCTTGCTCTGTCACACCAACCACCTGCATGTCCTCTCTCACCACATCCATGAACCTTATCTTAGGCTTTCCTCTTTTCCTGTTACCTGGCAGCTACATCCTTAGCATCTTTTTCCCAATATACTCTGCATCCCTCCTCAGCACATGTCCAAACCACCGTAATCTTGCCTCTCTGGTTTTGTCTCCAAACCTTCCAACCTGGGCTGACCCTCTAATATAATTATTCCTAATCCTGTCCATCCTCGTCACACCCAGTGCAAATCTTAACATCTTCAACTCTACCACGTCAAGCTCTGACTCCTGCCTTTTTGTCAATTCCTCTGTCTCCAATCCATATAACATAGCTGGTCTCACTACACTCTTGTAGACCTTCCCTTTCACTCTTACTGGTACTCGTCTGTCACATATCATTCCTGACACTCTTCTCCACCCACTCCATCCTGCCTGTACTCTCTTCTTCACCTCTCTTCCACACTCACCATTACTCTGAACTGTTGATCCCAAGTACTTAAACTCATTCACCTTCGCCACCTCTACTCCCTGCATCCTCACCATTCCTCTGTCCTCCCTCTCATTCACACACATATATTCTGTCTTAGTCCTGCTGACCTTCATTCCTCTTCTCTCTAGAGCATATCTCCATCTCTCCAGGGTCTCCTCCACCTGTTCCCTACTCTCACTACAGATCACAATGTCATCTGCAAACATCATAGTCCACGGGGACTCCTGCTTGACCTCGTCTGTCAACCTGTCCATCACCATTACAAATAAGAAAGGGCTCAGAGCTGATCCTTGATGTAATCCCACCTTCACCTTAAATGCATCCGTCACTCCCACAGCAGACCTCACTGCTGTCACACTACCCTCATACATATCCTGTACCACTCTTACATACTTCTCTGACACTCCCAACTTCCTCATACAATACCACAACTCCTCTCTAGGCACCCTGTCATATGCTTTCTCTAAATCCACAAAGACACAATGCAACTCCTTCTGACCTTCTCTGTACTTCTCCATCAATACTCTCAGAGCAAACATCGCATCTGTAGTGCTCTTTCCTGGCATGAAACCATACTGCTGATCACTAATCATCACCTCCCTTCTTAACCTAGCTTCCACAACTCTTTCCCATAACTTCATGCTGTGACTGATCACTTTAATCCCTCTGTAGTTACTACAGCTCTGCACATCACCCTTATTCTTAAAAATCGGTACCAAAACACTTTTTATCCATTCCTCAGGCATCCTCTCACTTTCCAAGATTTCATTAAACAATCTAGTTAAAAACTCCATTGCCATTTCACCTAAACACCTCCATGCTTCCACAGGTATGTCATCTGGACCAACAGCCTTTCCGTTCTTCATCCTCTTCATAGCTATCCTTACTTCCTCCTTGGTAATCCACTGCACTTCATGATTCACTATCCGCACATCATCCAACTTTCTCTCCCTCTCATTCTCTTCATTCATCAACCCCTCAAAGTACTCTTTCCATCTGCTCAACACACCCTCCTCACTTGTGAGTATGTTTCCCTCATTATCCTTTATCACCCTTACCTGCTGCACATCTTTACTAGCTCTGTCCCTCTGTCTAGCCAATCGGTACAGGTCCTTTTCTCCCTCCTTAGTGTCCAACCTTTTATACGACTCTTCATACGCCTTATCCTTAGCCTTAGCTTTCACCACCTCTCTCTTTGCCATGCACCTCATCTCCTTATACTCTTGTCTACTTTCTTCATCTCTCTGACAATCCCACTTCTTCTTCGCCAACCTCTTTCTCTGTATACTCTCCTGTACTTCTTCATTCCACCACCAGGTCTCCTTGTCCTCCTTCCTCTTTCCAGATGTCATACCAAGCACCTTTCTAGCCATCTTTCTTACTAGCTCTGCTGTAGTTACCCAGCTATTCGGTAACTCTTCACTGCCACCCAGTGCCTGTCTTAACTCTTCCCTGAACATCACCTCACAATTACCCTTTTTCAATTTCCACCATTTGATCCTTGGTGCTGCCCTCACACTCATCCTCCTCTTCTTGATCACCAATGTCATCCTACATACCACCATCCTATGCTGCCTAACTACACTTTCCCCTGCCACCACTTTACAGTCTCCAATCTCCTTCAGACTGGCCCTTCTACATAAGATATAATCCATCTGTGTGCATCTTCCTCCACTCTTGTATGTCACCCTATGCTCCTCCCTTTTGTTAAAATATGTATTCACCACATCCTTTTCGCAAAATCCACTACCATCTGACCTTCTGCATTCCTTTGCTTAACACCATACCTACCCATCACTTCCTCATCCCCTCTGTTCCCTTCACCAACATGCCCATTGAAATCTGCTCCAATCACCAGTCTCTCACCCTTGGGTACAGTCATCACCACTTCATCCAACTCACTCCAAAATTTTTCTTTCTCATCCATTGCACACCCAACTTGTGGAGCATATGCACTAACAACATTCATCATTACACCATCAATTTCCAGCTTCATAAACATCCCTCTATCCAACACTCTTTTCACCTCCAAAACACTCTTAGCATACTGTTCCTTCAGGATAATGCCTACGACATTTCTCCTCCCATCCACACCATGATAAAACAATTTGAAACTGCCTCTGATACACCTAGCCTTGCTCCCCTTCCATCTGGTCTCTTGCACACACAGTATACCAACCGTCCTTAGGTTCATCATATCAGCTAGCTCCCTCCCTATACCAGTCATACTGCCAACATTCAAAGTTGTGACCCTCACTCACAGTCCTAGCCTTTACCTGCCTTCGGGCATGCCTTCCGCCTCTTCTCCTCCCTCAGCCAACAATAGCCCAATTTCCGTCAGCACCCTGTTGGCCAACAGTACTGGTGGTGGTCGTTGTTAACCCGGGCCTCGACCGTTCCGGTATGAATTTGTGTACAGTTTTCTGCTTATATGATGTGGCAAGATTTTACGCCGGATGCCCTTCCTGATGCAACCCTCCCATTTATCCGGGCTTGGGAGTGGCACAAAGAAATGCACTGGCTTGTGCATCCCCAGCGGCTGGGTATCACTCTCTTTGATATGGCCCTAACGGAAGAGATCTGGGATGACTTTTATGCATAAAGATATATTAAAACATGAATAACAGACATAAACTTTAGAGGTCCTTTAAGTGTAACCATCTGAAATGTCAGGATCTGCTGAAGGAGTCCTGAAATGCAGAGAAAGAATGGTCAAAAGATTGGATTTACATATACTAAGTCCAAGAAGCCATTTCTTGCAATATTCCATTTTCTCTGAGGTATGGCAATCTCAGAGTTGGTGTATTTATATATTTATATATATATATATATATATATATATATATATATATATATATATATATATATATACTTGGAGAGTATGGGGGGGCAGGGGGGATTGCCCTTCTGGCAAAAAGAACTTATAAGAAGAAGAGCGATTTTCAAGATTCCCTCTTCTCCTGTGTTTTCAGTCTTTTTTTCGGCTTTTTACACTCAGCATTTGGAGTTCCAATATTTCTATAGGAAGTCGTTTTTAGTTGCCTGCAATTGCTACATCTGTTTGCAAGATTTACAGGATGGACAACAGCACAAGCCACTTTTACAGTAAGAGCTTCCAAATCTAATCTGCGTGTGCAAGAGATATTGATCGCAATAAACTGGTGAGGTACTCATATTCATTCTCCCTGATCTTCATATGTTAGCTGAGACAATTGTGCACACCCAGCTGTGTAATTATTTTCAGACATAAAGCATCCTATCTCATTATCAACATTTGTTTGGCAAATGAGAAGTACTGTCATTGGTGTAAGGTCACTAGTCAAAATAGTCTCTAAAATCTGGAGCAAGGCCGTTTTAAAAGAAATGTTGTGACCTCATTAAACCATTCTGAAATCATCCTTACAGCAAAACAGCAACAGTAACAATGGCATTCACTGGTTCAACATTCGAAAGATCTCTAACCATCAAGACTGCTACAACCTTCTCAAGGCCTTCCTTGTCTCTTATGGTATACCTCAAGGTTTTTTACTAGTCCATTTTCTCTTTTCTGTCTTTGCCATTTCCCTTCCTCCATCCCAATCTGATATTAAAATCTAACTCTATGCAGATAATATGGTAGTCTCATCTTCCTTCTCCACTAAAACTTCTAACAGAAACTGACTTCATAAAATTGATGAAATGGATTCTGACTTGCTGGTAAATTAAAAAAAAAAGAAAAATTAGAAAAAGAAACAAAGACCCCTGTCTTTGGGACCAGCCCTAGACTTACCACAGCACATTCCCTCCAATTTGGCCATTAGCAACCCTACTTGTTTAAAACCAGAACCAGCTACTACATCAATACCTCAGACAATTGAGAGATAAAACCTTGTCTTTCAGCCATCATTTTGAGTAAATCAAAACAGATAACATGTAATTTTGGACTTTGAAAACCTCCCACATCATCTTCCCCAAAGTCTGAATCATCATAGGTATATGTATCTTCCTTAACTAATGGTATTTATTAGCACCCCCCCCCCCACATCAGGTTCAGACAAAAAAAATTCAAGCTGTGCTATAAAAATTGGCTAATCAAGCACATAACTTTATCACATAAGCTTCCTCCTGAGTGAACATTGTTGCTCTGTCCTTCAGAAAGCTGCCTGGTTTTCATTTAAAATATTAAATTTCTCTATTAATTCTGCTCAAACTACCAAAATGAAGAATAATATTTGGTTGAGAAGAAAAGAAGAATGTATACAAAGTTAACATTTCCCATAGAAGAATAGAATATTACAGCTGAATTTCTGAGATATGTTTCATTTTCTAAAGAAGAAAACACGTAATGCACTTTAGCAAAACTGCACTTGATCGAATTCGAAGTGTTGAATTCACGGTTGTGGTGGCGCAGTATGTGGGATTTGCTGTGTTTGTAAGGTGCGGTGTGCTGTGGGATATGATTAGCATGGCGTTGTGTGAATATATTTGGAGATTTAGGTAAGTGCTGTTTTTTAAGGGTTTTGGGTAGCGGTTTGAGTGTATGTGAGTGTGTTGGGAAGTTTTAGGTGTAGGTTAGGGTAAGTAGGTAAGAGTGAGTGTGTGAGTGTTGAGAGTGGTGGTGTTTGTACATATGTAGTGTGTGTTTGTGGAAGGGGAATATAGAGTATGTAGTGGCAGGTTTAGTGTCTTTGTCTTTTTAGTGTGACCTCAGAGTTACTATAGATTAATAGCGGGGGTGTGGGGGGTGCAGCCCTCAACATGGGGGGTGAAGGTAGGCTTGCCCCCCCTGCTTATATGTAGGGTAGGTGTGTGTATTTGTATTGTTGTGCTTGTTCTTTGTTGGTTTGTTGTAGTGTGGGGAAGAAGGTGTATGTATGTTTGTGTGGTGGAGCATATATTTAAAAGTCGCGCTTTTCGGATTTCGATATTGTGAATGTTCGGCTTTATAGTCTCGAGATACTGACATTCGAGACTTCAGTATTTTGAGATTATAAAGTGAATCCATATATATTCGCACACACACACATCATGTGTTAATATTCATGCATCAGAATCACTAATCACTCTACATGCTTCTTATAATATTTTAATTTCTTATGCCTACAGCTTTCATCGCTAACTCATTATGAGGAATGCTTCTCATTTTCAGTCTTTGAAATCCTATGCTTCATGCAGTTCAGTATTGAAAAGGTCTGTTTCACATTCTTTGTTAAGATGTTTTTAACCAAATATTCATGGTAAATAATATTCAATCATATTAATTTATCAACAGATCTTTTGTTAGCATGAATTAAGAATCTAAGTTAAACTCCACATATTTTGCCAATTATTTCCACCTTACGAAAGGTAGTGTTTCACATTTTGGATTCAGAATGTTGAGCGCTATGATTGTACTCCAACATGTCCTTTATATGTATTAATGTGATTTTTTTTTAATTGCTTCATCCACTACCAGACACAGCTTAGACATTATAAATGATGTATTTTTTCCAATTAGTTACAATGATAATGCTATAATGCCATGCATTTCCAGCAATTTAAAGTTTGCTTGAAATAAATTATACAAAAATAATATGCATTTCACAGAAAGGGACTTACAAATGTATATTTTGTCAGCAATATAGCTATATCAATGAAGGTCCACATATGACGGTACCAGGGTAACACAATGTTATTGAAACCAGACAATATTATACTTACACATTTAAAAGGAGTAATGCTGATGATAGTCACAATTATGCTGATGACAGTCAGATCTATTTCTCTTTTTTCTTAGGAAGATATGGTAAGTATTAACTCCCTGGTTAATGATTTTTGAAGCCATACATACTTGCCAAACTGGAAATCAATTAATGTTGAACAGCACAAAGACAGCGGTCTTGGCTGTTGAAGCAGCCTCCATGACATCATTGCCAATGTATATTGTGTACAATAGTGACAAGCCCAAATCTGACAGTGAGCTATAGTATCTTGTGTTAGATATGTTTAGAAATGTATAAATGCATGTGCATATTTGTTTGCTAGTTAGATACATATACACATCTGTTGCTATAATTTATGTAGGAATAATATAGTCAGTTAGATGCATGTATTTCTGTTTGCTAGCATACATATATTAAAGGGTTAAACTGTTCTTAGTTAAGAAGCAAGGAAAAAATCAAATAAATAAGTGGCATTAAAAAAATCAAATAAATAAGTGGCATTAAAAAAAAATCAAATAAATAAGTGGCATTAAAAAATCAAATAAATAAGTGGCATTAAAAAAAAATCAAATAAATAAGTGACATTAAAATATCAAATAAATAAGTGGCATTCCTTAATGCAATGTAACATGAAGTCTGGTACAGCTTGAGACAAGCTGAATGTCCAGTGTCTGGAACAGCGTCAAGGTTTAAAAATAAGGACCAAGTTAAAAAAAAAGAACAGCTTACTGAAGTGTCACGTAACTCACCTTGAAGCAAGTGTTAGTCTTGTCTCACAGCTAATGTTTTGTGACCAGGTGTCAGCTGTATCAAAGTCAGCCTGTTCGCATCTGAGAAGCAACTACAGCATTAAGCACTTAATTCCCCAAATAGATCTTTTGATTGTTGTTCATGCCTTGGTCTCTTCTTGACAGGATTACTGCAATGTCCTCTACCTGGAATAACAAAGCAGAACTTGAAAGACTACAGGTGGTGCAGAACTTTGCAGCTAGGCTACTTGCTGCTATGTCAGGTTACCTCCACTGGCTTTCTATTCACTATAGGATAATTTACAAGATCCTAGTGTTAGTTTATCTGTGAATTCATGACTGGGGTCCTTGCTACCTGAAGGAGCTCATTGCATACCCCCTTGCTCAGGGTTTGCACTCACCTTCAGAGGGAGCTGTTGGCAGTTTTAGAGGTTAACCTTGAAACTTCAGGTTTCTGTGTTTTTTTTCTATCAAGCTCCCTAAGTGTGGAATCTGCTGCTTCAGTGACTTCAAGAAATTTCATTTTTGGCTGGTTTCAAGCAGGCATTAAAACATATCTGTCTGAACTGGCTTTTGATTGTGTGGTTTGATGATATGTTATCTTTTTAGAAATATTCTGATAGCCTCCATAACCTTACAGATGAGGCTGGTCAGACTTGAGTCTTTAATTAATCAGCTTGGTTGCTCTCAGGTGTGTGCAATAGGAACACCTCAATACAGAAATCTGTGTATAGCACAATTCTGGCACAGCTTTTCGTCTCACTACATCTTCTCACAAATTAAAAAATAGCAGCAACTGAAAGCTCTTGTACCCTCAAGATGACATGTTATGCACTAGCACGTTTTCCTGTACTGCTATGGATATTTCTGCTCATAGCATAATGCACTGTGACTGCCAGCCTTTTAATTCAACAAACTTACAAAATGTCCCTTCTTCAGCTCTTACCTTATAACTACAGAAACATAATACGAACAACTAAGCGCCACTCTCTCAGTGTCCTGGTCGAGTTACAAACCATCTTTCACTTTTTCTTATTATTTTCTAAACGAGGTCATATTAATAGTAGTAGTGACACCCATGTCTTGTGTCTTCATATTCCCTATTCGTGTTTTGGTCATTTTAAGTCAATTTTATTAATTATTTTCATTTAATACTCCCTGTCTACAGCTATAAGATAGACACCTGACTGCACACATTTCTAGCGTGCGTTTGGTGGAAGATTATTAATATATTTTTAAAAGATAACTGATGCAATTTGTGATTATTTTTAATTGTTATGGAAAAAGAAGAATGTAGGTAATCTACAAATTCTTTACCCAAGCCAGCTCAATTTTTCAAGGGCAGATCCTGCCTGCTAAACCTGACTTCTTCAAAAAGGTTACTGAAGAAATGGATGCCCTATGCTGACGTCTAAAAAACTCCACCTATACTCTGCCGCATATCGTCTACTCAGAGGCAATCTCTGCTTAACACACAAGGCCATGTCAAACCCAGAGTTGTTGGACATGCTACACTTAAAGAAATCCCATTCCCTCAGAGACACATGCTCCAGGGATCTAAACCTTTTCATCACAATGAACAAAATATGCTGGAGGGATAGGTTCCTGACCCAGAGACTCCCCAGACTCTGGAATAGACTGCCCATACATGTCAAGCAGACTGCCTCTTTGGCCCTCTTCAAAAGGAACCTTGATGATTGGATGGGAGATAGAAAATTCACCCCGGGGATTACGTCAGTCGCCCTGCTAGACAGGGGTCCAGGGAAGTAAATACTGTGGGAAGAAATAGCCAGGGAATTGTTATGGCTAGGCTTGTATAGGCCCTAGGGCCTATAGCCTAGTACCAACCTATGAACCTATGAGGGAAAATTGATACACACCACATATTGAGCCCTCAAAAGGTATTCAGCACCATCTCACACCCAGCTATTGTTTGTAAACTCCTCAGCCAAATATTAATCCCTATGTTACTCATCGGATAGCAAACTGCCTCACAAATAAAACTCATAAAATTACGGTAGGTGGCTCTGCCTCCTCTAAATGACCTATCACTAATGGTGTACCCCAGCATTCAGTGCTTAGACCACTTCTCTTTGGCATTTACTTTTCAGAGGTCAAAGCTAATGCTAAGGGTTTAGGGCTGACCAAGTCTGCAGTTGTCTCTAAATTTGTTGCCATCATAAACTCTCCAGTGGTCACCAAGATTCTCCAAGAGGGCCTCTCTCAAACAAATAGCTGGCATCAAAATGGTGGACTAAAGCTAAATACCAAAAAATGTATAATAGTCTCCTTCAAGAAGCATGACATCTCCTGTCACTATCGCATAAGTAACACCCCCCTGAAAACTGATCCAGTAGTTAGGGACCTGGGAACCTATGTGGACAAAAAAAATGTCCTTTGATCCCCATGTATCCACTTATTGTAAGAATGTCCTTTTTTATTGCAGAGCTATATTAGAAAGGGTATGGTGTGTAGGTCCAGGGGTGTGATCATTCTACTGTATTCAGTACTCATTAGGCCAATCATTGAGTATAATGCCCCCTTCAGTATGCACCTATCCAGGCACCTAACAGAACTAGAATGACCGCAATGCTTTCTTACTGCGAAAATCAGTGGCCTAAATCATAAAAATTACACTGACTTTCTCAAAGCCTTGTCCTTCTTTTTGGTTTCATACTGACTACTGAGGGGATAATCTCCGCCTCATGTACAGAGCCTCAACAAACCCTGTCCTCTCAGATCTACTGCACATTTACATGTCCAGTGATGGCATATACAGCCACTCACAAAATCTTAATCTCTTCTACAACATAACTAGAACATGTAGGTGGGTTCACTATGTATCACTGAGAGTACCACTTCTTTCAAACTGTCTTCCACTCCACATAAAGTAAAGTACTTCCCTTAGTCTATTCAAATATAATCAGGATGAATGGATGGGAAACTAAAAATTCACTCCTGCATTGTGACTCTTGTATGGATAGATGTAGCATGTAAATGATCTGCTTGTGTCGGGGTTATTTATACTGAAATTATGAGGGCTAAAATACATGGGAATGCAGGTCTAGGCTTCTAAAGATCTTCATGGATTAATAGTCTAGTAAGTACCTATGAACTTATGAACTTAATGCACTGGAATGTTATCTCTTCTTCCATCTAGACTACTGGGGGTATTTTAATAACAGCACTATGTACTGTCATGTTTCATAAGTTAGTACTCCTCTCAGGGCATGTATCTGCCTAAATATTTGTCAGCTTGGTTGGTTATTACATGAACATTGATTAAAAACTCCACAGTTAATACTTGTCCACAGGATGTTTTATAAACCTACTTCTCCATTCCTAAAACATTTTAGGAAATTGTGTAAACTTAACAGGTGCCTGCACTCTGCCAGCACTCAAATCCTAAAATAACAAAATAATATGCAATAAACACGGTGATGCCTTGTGTTTCAGCATGGATTTCTTCAACAAACTGTTTGCCACTTTCAGCAATCTAGTAATGCATTCAAGAAAACAAGTCAGGATCAACAGAGTAAAAATAGTGGGTGTAGCTAAAGCGTAAACCAAAGTTAAACTGCTTATCTTTTTTTTAAATCCAGCTTCTATACCATTACAACTCAGAAATCATACTCCTTATCACGAGTCAAATAAAGTGTCCTCATAAATGCCCTGATTGTATCATTTTCCAGGTTCTGGAATTCTACCACAAATTAGCTTTTATCTAGTAACATTGTTACTACTACTTTCTCCTCACTTGAGCTGGAATGTATTCAGTCAGACAATGTCCATTATTAGGTTATTGCTACACACACAACTACGTAATACCTCACACTGTTTACTAGGTGATATGTGAAGGTTGCAGCAGAGGAAAACAACCAGTCAAATCTTCAGCTCAATCAGACATTTCTCACATACGTTTTTTTTTTCAGGAGGAAGGGCCTCTACACCCCTCATTTGGGGAATTTTGTCCCCACATTCCCCTTACATATAACTGCATGCTCACATAACCACAGAGAAAGGAGACATTTGCAAAAAGAATGAAAATCATGTCTGTAGGCAAAACTTCTCAAAGGGTTGCTTTCTGATGTAAAACAGTGACAAGGAAGTAAAACATGGGGAGATGAACCCATCCACTTATAACCTCATTAACCCAGTAATAGCGCAGTCATTATAAATGGAAAATATATATATATATAAATATATATATATATATATATATATATATATATATATATATATATATGAGTGTGTGTGTGTGTGTGTGTGTGTGTGTGTGTGTGTGTGTGTGTGTGTGAGTGAGAGAGAGAGAGAGAGAGAGAGATAAATATATCTAGATCTCTGTAGATAGATATGGATACTGAAGATATAGAGAGGCAAAACAGAGAAAAAAGACTAGCACAAGTTAGTCATATTACTGGACTTCATGTTTATATCTAACCTTGGGGAACTCCATTTTCTAATATCTGCTATATGAACATGCCCTTGCCTGAGCCATATCTAATACTTTTCTATTTGTCATGACCCTTTTTGAACATTGTGGGCAATCTTATACTTAACCAGCTGTGATCTTTGTGGAATGATGCACCTCTTGTAACAACAAAATATCACATTTGCATCATAATTAGTTTTCATTATGCTAAAGTGCTATCAGATCTTTTTCTCCAAGGCTTAAACTGAAAATGGGGTTGCCAAGTGGGTAATTCATCTTATCATCTATTACTTTTCCACATATAGATTAGTGATCCTGATATACCAAAATGCTAAGTCACTCAGTGTTATGAACAAGACACACCCTTTCTTTTTAGTTAATATATCCTTAGACAATTTAAGTACTTATCTGAAAGGCAGCAGTGCAGGTTATCCAGGTGAAAAAGAGAAAAGAATGCGGAGTTGTATTTTGAAAAGCAATTAACGTGTCAGTTTTTCACACTCTGTAACCTTAACAATTTAGCTCTGAATGTAAAATATGCTGCTTAGAACAGAATGCAACTTGTGCTGTTACATGAAAGTTTGTGATTGATAAAATTACCTCTCTCAAAAGTATTTACAGAAGGGTGCCTTCAATGCATTATAATTTGTAATGTGAACTTGCCTTAGCTTAACAGGTGTAAAATATCAGCGGTACCTAGCATAAACTAAAACATCAGTAATAAATACCACACAACTGAATCCAAAATGCTGAATTCTGAAAACACTAAAACTTCAAGGAATATAATGTATTGCAATATATTTCTGACTATCTATATTAAATCCCCACGTGCCATACCTCTCAATTGTCCAGATTTTGACAGACTGTCCAGATTTTTGGATCAAAAATTCAATCTGCTCCTCATAAAATTTTTGGTTTTCTGGCAAATCACTGGGATGATCTGAGGAATGAAATTAGTAAATAATGTCATACATTTGAGTTTCAAACTTGAGATCCTTTAGAAAATGCATTTTAATACATACCCCATTATTCTAGCAACGTTCTAAGTTTATAAGAGCAATATTTAAACTATGTCCCTATTTTTGGTTCTTTGTACTCCCATTATGCTCGGCTTTTTCCAGATTTCTTGGGCTAAGAGGGTGAGAGGTTACTCTTCTCGTGTAGTACATATATGATAAATTGCTGGAGCCCTTTCTCATACTCTCATGCCTTCATCTCCAGCTTAATCTTAGCTTTTCCATATATTAGATAAAAAAAGGAGTATTCTTCTCCTTTCGGCTGCTCCTTTTAGGAGTTGCCACAGCGGATCATTGGTCTGCAGAACAAGTGGAAGTAGAGTTTTACAGTGTCAGGTTTCCTGCCAGGTGCCCAACCTTCCTCAGAAGGCACACACACACGCACACACTCGTACCTAGCACCCATTTAGAATATCCAATCCAACTGTAGCATGTCTTGGGAATGTGGGAGGAAACTGGAGCACACAGACGAAACCCAAGTGAACAGTGCATTCACAAGGTGACCTCAGTGCCTCTGAAGTCCACTCTCCTGACTATGCATCCCATCATCCTATACATCCTTATTTCAGCAGTTTGTATTGTGTTGCATGGTAGTAGTAATATCTGGATTACATTCTTCACCGTTCCTCGTTAAAGCCACTCCTCCTAGTAATGACAGTTTCCCAGGATCCTTTGTTCTTTGTTACAATAAATCTGTGATAACACTTATTCATACACTTTCCTACTTCACTAGGCCTCAATGAAAAATAATAGTACTTATGTAAGAGTACTGCGCCAAGTGCGAAAATGTCAGCAAGTAGGACATTCTCACTTCCCAAGCCCATTATGATACTAGACACAAATCTACTGAACACAACCAGTTCTACTGTGAAACCATGAAGCACCCCACTGGTTAACAGCTTCTACACATACCACATTACTACCAATTTTCAAATCACCTCAGTAATTAGACCCCCATACACTCTATATATTTTAAAATCCCCAAAACATCCTGTGAATCACACATGAAACATGTTGGTGAAGTTTGGATACACTGCATCCATACAGCATCCTATACCTGCAAATAGATCCCTTTTAAATTTCAAGTTTTCTTTGTATGAATCCATGTTGTGTCCAAAATGCAAGAGCGTTAGCATTCAGGATGTCCACTGTGAGGCTGCAGTGAGTCTTTTCTTCATCCTTCCTTTGGATATGAGTGACATTAACTGTCTTATAACTCTCTGATCCCTTCCAAGACCCTGCCTTATGTTGGCTGACTACTGCTTTCATACTCATGTATTGTAAGGTGAGTGCATTTTCCAAGCATAGCTTCGACAGTTTTATCAGTGTCACTCAACTCTTCTGCTACCTTTTTGATCTAATGCAGAGGTAGGTATTCTGCAGTCTATGCTATCTCCCCAAACTCCACTCAGTTCCTTTACTACTACTACTGAATCATTGTACTGTACCTGTACTAAATAAAAATAAAAAAAATAGAAAAGAAATAAAAACATGCAGTTTGCATGTAACGTTAGTTGTACATCAACGTTTACTGTTGATGTACAACTAAGCAAAGTATTGCTGAGAACATGGTGCAGTGGGGATAAGGGAATATTCCCTTTTCCCCACGGTAGTGCGATCTGGGAGTAAAAATATTAAAGTGGGGGGTATAGGGGGTGCAGGGGGGCTTTCCCCCCTGCATAATTGTGTTTAGTGTGTTTTTTTTTTGTTTTTGTTTTTACACGAAAGTGCATTTTTGAAAAAATGCACTTTCGCGGAAGTGACGTCGTGAATTTCCGTTTCGATGAAACGGAAATTCGCTGGATCAAAGTAGATCCATGTGTGTGTGTGCGTGTGTGTGTGTGAGTGTAAGTACGGGGGCTGGGGGGTACACCCCCTGCAAAAAACAAGAAAAAGGGAGTTGTTTTGCCTTTTTTGTTTTCAGGCATTTTTTTCTCATTCTTTTGAAATGTCGACTTTCAGGAAGTAGTTTCATAGTAGAACTTGTTGCTTGGTATAGTAAATGACTGTTACATCTATAAATAGGGCGAAGTGGAGACTGTGATAGGAAAATCTGTTGTGATGAGTATTAGAGGTGTAAAGAAAACTTCAGAGCTGATTGAATCAATATATTTTGAAAGTTTGAAAGGATAATTGAGGAAGTTTGGCCTTCCAGAGTAAATATGACTCCTGATATTTTGATAGGGGTCCTGGTAACATGGAGGGAGTTTGGGGTGCTGAGCTAAGTATGAAAAGGTCTTTCCTTTGCTCTTGCTATTGGCTACTAATAAAGTAAGAATGGTGGAACACCCCAGATGCCCATTAGTGGAGGATACTTGCTCCCATATGAGGACATATATTTTAGAGACTCAGCAGTGGTCACAAGAAGGGGTAGAACTGCATTTCAAGCAAAGTAACTGCCTAGTTTAAAATATTTAGAGTACGAATAAGTAAAACAATAAGGTGTCTTGTAAGTACAAAGCAGATTTTATCCAGAGTGAATTCATGAACGAGTCCCTACCCCTGTGCCATTTAATGTGGTGTAGATGTAGAATTGCATCAAAATAATGTATTAACTGAATGAATCTACACCTTTTAACATTTTTTAAGGATAGAATCTGTAGCAAAACAATCACCAACTCTTTTTGGTCATCATTTTTGGTTAAATGTTTTTCCCGAGTTGTTATTTTTCAAAAAGAAAAATAAGTGCAAGAGTATCACAACTTATGATTTACGGCTCTCAGATGAAATACTATCTGATCCACATGGCAGTGGGTGATCCTGATGAAACATACTTAAAGAGCTTTGTTCACAATAAATAAAAAAATACATAAATAAATAAAAACCAAGCTACACAATCCATATAGTCATGCAAAGAGAGTTTCACAATAAATTACATTTTATGTTTATGATAATATTGTATTAATAATTTCTGATATGCATCTAGGCATGCAAATATACAGCTATCAGGGAGACAGTTAATTGTAATGGTTATGAGTTTTATGAAAACAAGGAAGAAAAAATGTTCTTGTCCCATACTAAAAAAGGCTTTTGTTATAGAAACAGCAACTAAACCTTCTGGGCACCATCTCTGCATAAGACATGTATGCATGATGGTAGTTAAATCGCAAGGAAACTACTGATAGAATGACAGAAGTTCTGAGTGTCACATGCAGGACCAGAATTGGATTTTGGAATTTATGGACTATGTATGATACAGGAAAGCTGGTTCAAGTAACATGTGAGTCGAGGCTTTGCAAACTACACATCTTGAGTGTCAGCCGAAGCAGGTGAACCAGATCTAGTAGAATGAAAACCACTGCATGAAAGGCAGTGCCGAACTCAGGAAGGGACAATGACCAACATCATGAAGGAGTAACCATCATCCTGAGCAAGGGGACATAGCAGTGTCTAAATGTGTAGAAGCCAGTCAACAGCAGACTTGTGATAGACAAGCTGAAAAGCAGATACATCAACACCAGCATTATATAGTGTTGTGCTCCAGAAATGCAGAAGAAGCAGTCAAGGACACATTTTGCTAAGCTTGAAGCCATACTAAACCATGACCTAAAGACTGTGGTGGAAACTATGACAAAGCTATGGGAAAGGAATGTTGTGGAATAATTAATGACAATAGAGAAAGACTGTTAGACATTTGTACCACAAATGATTTGGTCATAGGAGGGACTCTCTTTCCCCACCAAGATGTTCACAGACTAACTTGGTACTCACCCAATGGTAGAGACAGAAACCACATGATGATAAGCAGCATTTGGAGACATTTACTGCAAGACGTCAGAGTGGGGAGGGGTGAGGATGCCAGCACTGACCACCACCTAGTGACTACTCCTGTGAAGTAGAAGATCAGAAAAATACAAAATGCAAAACATCAAGGCATCAACATTTCCATGTGGAAAAATTAGAGGACCCAGTGATCAAGAAGTACATTAATCTTACAATTAAAAACAGGTTCCAACTTTTTCCAGGCACAGAAATCAGTCTGAACCAGCTGCAGAAGCATTAAGAAATGGTAGCACATCTCTTCAGTATATCTGAAGAATAGTGAAACATGCCTTGGGACCAAGCCAAAGAAGAGGAAAGAATGGATAAGAGAACATGCATGTCAAGCTATTGAAGACAAGAGTCCAGCAAAAAAAAAAAAAAAAACACGGAGACCAAATCTGAGAGAATGCAGATGTACAACCAACAGCATATAGAAGCAAATAGAGCAGACAAAAGAATGGCAAGAACATCCAAGCAGGCATGCATGGTTAACCTTGCCAGCCTAGCAGAGGTGGTAGGCAGTAGAGGAGAGCACGAGAAGGTCTTCAAGGGTCAAGCATAGTCTGTGGTATATTTTGTGCAACATACAACATCCCTATTATAGAAATGAAGCCAGATTGTTCACAACAGAGAAAGAGTAGAAGGCACGCTGGACTGAACATTTCAGAGAGATCTTAAGCAGACAGCGCCAACAACCAAAGTGGATGTCCAAGAAGCAGAGACAGACTTGGATGTGAATACCACTCCACCAAAGAAAGAATAAATAAGCACTGTCATCTGATTGCACAAGAGTGGAAAAGCACCTGGCCAAGACAACTTGAATGTAGAAATGTTCAAGGCAGATCCTGAAACATCACCCAAGAGTCTCCAACCACTGTTCACATCAAGTTGGGAGAGAAGGACATGAATGAAATAAAGACATCATCTTCAAGATTCCAAAGAAAGTAACATTACCCAACTGTCACAACTAGAGTGAATCAAGCTTCTGTCAATCCGAAGAAAAAATCCTGGCAAAAATTATTATATAGCACATCCCTGAAACGGTGTACGAGTAGTTGAGAAAAGAACAGGCAGGGTTCCATAAAGGAAGAGAATGTGTTGATCAGGTCTTTACTTTACACATGTGGGCCTGAAGATCAGCAAAAAGAAATTTGAAGTCATGCCACTCAACATCCCAACCCCTTCATCTATCAAGGTGGCTGTAGAGGTCCTAGAGTTCACCTATCTAAACAGTACTGTCAGACATGATGAAAAGGCAAGGCAGTGACATCAAGAGAGGACTGAACAAGGTCAGGAATGTTTTCAGGATGCTGAAAATGTATGGAGGTTATCTCAGTACAGCACCAACACCAAGCTGAGGCTTTACCAGAGCTGTGCTAAGTCCATACTCTTGTATGGAACATAATACTACTTCTACTGGATGATAAAAAGAGAGATCAATAAACTGTCAAACTTTCACACCAGTAACCTTAGAAGAACCCTGCACACTCTCTGACCACAAACCGTCTCCAAGTAGGAACTATTCCCAGATGCAAGCAGGAAAGAATAGTCACCATAATTCTGAGAAGAAGATGGAGATAGATCAGCCACATCATCAGAAATTAACAAGATTCCGTCACAAGAACAGCTTTCTACTGGATGTCAGAAGGCAATTGAAAGAGAGGCAGGCCAAAAAAACTTGGAGATGAACTGAAGAAACAGACCTGAAGATATTGAACCACAGACAGAAGTAGAGGTCGTTTATTGCTGCCCTACATGTCAACCAGCCTAACAGGCAGTAAATAAAGTAAGTAATGATATCACAATGCTTTTTATGGCATATCCTGCAGTAGCTTCTTATCATATTCATGAGACAAGAAATAGTCTGTCAGTTTGTGGAGCATAAATAGATTATGACTTTCCTCATCACATTACCAACCACCTGTAACTGTTTAATATTTCTAGATGGTCGGCATGGATTGTTTGGACTCTGTAGCTTTTCATCTTTTTAATACTTGCATCTCTGAAGAAAATCTGCTACATCTTCCAGATTTACAAACTGGTAAGCTCCCACTCCAATAGTAATTCTTAAAGTATCAGGGTATAAGCTGACATATATTGTTTTACCATCTCTCACCTGTACTAGATGTATAGTCATTATGAAAATGTATAACTCAACCTTTCTACTTAAATGGGTCTTTTGACAATGCCTCATGCAGAATATGTCACTTATTACGACAATGTAATAGTCTACAAATGATTCATAAGTTTTATGTACATACATAGCTATATACATAAGATTTAATTAATGCAGACTGCTAATTTGTTTCTCATATTAGAAGAATACCCTTGGGTACTGCAATATCACACATCAACATTTATTAGTACTTTTTTGAGAGCAGGTACTGCCTTCCCTTGTGTACTCTTCTATACTCTATGACTATCAATTGAAAATACAGTTCATCAAGACCTGTATATATTTTATGTAATTCTGTAATTTTGCATTTTATTATATTAGTCAAGGGGAGATATAAAATGAATAAGACCCACACCTACTCCTCTGAAATGAATAAAAAATGGGTTAAAAATTATCTGGCTTTCAATGAACTGTGCTTGCAGTGAATTGATCCTATCGCCTTCTAAGTTACTACTAATTCAATGGACTGTGCTTGCAGTGAATTGATCCTATCGCCTTCTAAGTTACTACTAATTCAATGGACTGTGCTTGCAGTGAATTGATCCTATCGCCTTCTAAGTTACTACTAATTCAATGGACTGTGCTTGTAGTGAATTGATCCTATCGCCTTCTAAGTTACTACTAATTCAATGGACTGTGCTTGCAGTGAATTGATCCTATCGCCTTCTAAGTTACTACTAATTCAATGGACTGTGCTTGCAGTGAATTGATCCTATCGCCTTCTAAGTTACTACTAATTCAATGGACTGTGCTTGCAGTGAATTGATCCTATCGCCTTCTAAGTTACTACTAATTCAATGAACTGTGCTTGCAGTGAATTGATCCTATCGCCTTCTAAGTTACTACTAATTCAATGGACTGTGCTTGCAGTGAATTGATCCTATCGCCTTCTAAGTTACTACTAATTCAATGGACTGTGCTTGCAGTGAATTGATCCTATCGCCTTCTAAGTTACTACTAATTCAATGAACTGTGCTTGCAGTGAATTGATCCTATCGCCTTCTAAGTTACTACTAATTCAATGAACTGTGCTTGCAGTGAATTGATCCTATCGCCTTCTAAGTTACTACTAATTCAATGAACTGTGCTTGCAGTGAATTGATCCTATCGCCTTCTAAGTTACTACTAATTCAATGAACTGTGCTTGCAGTGAATTGATCGTATTGCCTTCTAAGTTACTACTAATCTGTCGTTTCTCAACTACTAGTAATCAAGCAAATTACCTTTCAGATATTCTACTACAGTTATCAAAGAGGCTCAGAAAAATAACTGTTCTGGAGATTTATCAATATTAGTATTAATTACCATTGCGGTATTCTAACAGGTTATCTGTAGTATGTATAATCTAAAGATATCCAGCAAATAGTTACATCTCAAAGGTTCTGCAAATAATTACAACACAGTACTGGCAGAACTAAACAGTAGTTGTGAGTTTCTCAAATTCACACTTAGTGGTTTTGGTATCAAAGTTAACTATCTAGATGTATGGTTGGAATGGGATTTTGACATCAAACAATTTACAAGTAGAATTTATAGGAAGACATTTATGTTAATAACTACTTGCATTTTTGTAGTAATCACCCTATGCACATTTGCTGCGGTAGCGTTGTCGCCTCACAGTAAGACGTTGTCCTGTTCGATTCTCAGCTAGAGCGCCTTCTTTGTGGAGACATGCGTGAATGGGCGTACCTTCGTTGAAGGTTGTGCGTCAGAGCTGGCAACTCAGCACGTAAAAATCTATTGCCAATCATTAGTGGACCGGAGTTCCGCTGTGGTGACCCTTAACAGCCAAAAGACACAACAACAACCCTATGCACATTAAGAAAAACGCTTCTAAAGGTCAATACATAAGAGCATCTCGGATGACAACAAATGGCAAAATATTTTTGGAAGAAATTGATTTCATCACTAATTTATTTTCTGAAAGAGGCTATCCCGAGGCATTGTTGCAGGAAATTAGTGGTGATATTATTAATAGAAGGAAAACTGTATTTTCACCTATTTTGTCAATCGGCTTACGGGGCAAAACTTGACAGTTCAACAAGAAAGTAACACTATTCCAGATATGACATAATCTATCCCTAGATGTACAATTGACATGTCTATTGATAGTAATCACATTAAAAAAGTCATTAGAAACAACTGGAAGATCATTCTTGGTAACAATGATTTAGTTAGTACCTTAGGCAATGCACCAAGTTTTGTTTCATAGTTTCATAGTATAGTACTAGGCTATCTGCCCTGGGGCATTTGTAAGCCTAGCCATAGTGATGTGGCTTTTGCCACCCCATGAAATGGTACAAAAATGTACAGAATAAATCTAGAATACTGTGCCTCTGTCTAGTAGTTGACACAATGAAGGTCCCCTTATATAATAGAAATTAGTTTACTGTGCCCCTGTCTAGCAGTGACACAGATGTGACCCTGGGTAAACTTACGATCTCCCATCCACTCATCAAGATTTCTCTTGAAGAGAGTCAGTGAGGAGCTCTGCCTAATACGAACTGGGATCCTGTTCCAAAGCATGGGAAGCCTCTGGGTTATGAATCTATCCCTCCAGCATGTCCTATTCATACTTGTGTCGAGGTTTAAGTCTTTAGCTCTCGTGGTCCTGATGGATTTGGATTTTTTGAGGTGGAGCATGTCCATCAGATCCTGATTGGACATGGCCTTGTATGTCAGGCAGAGATCACCTCTGAGCAGGCGGTATGCTACTGAATAGAGCTGAAGTTTCTTTAGTCTGGCAGAATAAGACATATGTTGGAGACCCTTGATCCTTTTGGTGAGGTACTTTTGTGGTCTGTCCAGCTGTTGCAAATGCCAGGTGAGGTACATACCAAATGGGGCATTGTACTCAATCATGGGTCTGATGAGGGAGGAATATAGGGGTACAATGACATCCTTGGATCTGGATGTGAATCCCTTCATGATGAGGTGTGCAAGGTAGAATGTTTTTCTAACCACTTTGGCAACGTGGATGTCAAATGAGAGGCCACTGTCAACTTGGGTCCCTAGGTCTCTGATTACTTTTTCCGTACTCAGTGGGTTGCTGTCTATGTGATAATTTGTGGGTACTTAAGAATATGTTAGAAAAAAATGTCAATTTGATAACTGCACCTATATCAAACAAAACTAATGGTATGTTCAAATGTTTTGGTTGTAATACGTGTAGGTACATTCAGGAAGGCCCTTTTATTAATTTGCTTCACTTGGACAGAACTATTAGCGTAAAAGGCAGATTTAATTGTAATTCATCTAACATAGTTTACATTGCATCATGCTCAGGTTGCACTGCATTTTATGTAGGTATGACCACTAGGAATCTTTGTAGAAGAATAAGGAACACTATTAAGCTATTAGAACTAAAGATAAAAAGAATGCTTTATTCAAGTACTCAACCATCTTTAGTTCATATAAAAAATTTATGTTTGGTGTCTTAGAACAAGTTGATAAAGACCTTAGAGGTGGTAATATCAAAAACAAAGTTGAAAGAAAAGAATCATTGCGGCAGCTTAGATTAGATACAGATAGGTTCCCTGGTCTAAATGAATTTATTAACATCAAATGTTTTTTAACAGAAGGTAATTAACATCCAATGTTATATGTAGTAAAGTATTGGAGTTTACATATTTTATTTTTATTTTTAATCTATTTTATTGCATTAAATAATATGTATATTTTATTACTGTATTAAATGTATTTAATTTATGTTTGAGAGCACACAGTATGTTTAATATATAAGCATTGTTTTAGTTGCAGTGTTATATTACTTTAAATCAGTAAGCACAGTGGAGTAGATTATTTTCTAGATAATACACCTATCATCATCAGTTTTGCGTAGGGCTTTACTATGATAGGTGTATTATCTAGAAAATGGATAACAAAAGTGGATTTGAGGTTATTCAGGCTTTTGGGGAGAAAAAGCAAAAGTTTCATTTTTTTAGGATTCAGAATTAGCTGATTATTAGAGAGCCGGGTCTCAATAGAGTTGAAGGATTTCTGAGTAATAGAATGCAAGTCAGAGAGGGTGCCTGCAGTAGTGATTATGGTAGAGTCAGCAGCATCCTGAATGAGAGTAGACTGAGGGCAGGAGGTATAGAGTAAATTAGTGAAGATATTGAATAGTAGTGACCCAAGAATAGATCATTGGGGAACACCCATTCTGATGGGGAGAGGAGGAGAGAGCTGAAAGCCATTTTACTGATTGTAGTCATTCAGTGAGGTAGCTGGAAAACTAGGCAGTAGTAGAGGAAGAAAAATTGAGGTTAGTGAGTTTGTCCAGAAGGAAGGACTGAGACACGGTGTGAAATGCTTTAGAGAGCTAGGAATAAGCATGACACCAGTTTATTGTTGTCTCTGGCCAGAGAGATAGTGTTGCTAAAGGACAGTAGGGCAGTAGTGGTGCTATGCTTAGGACGAAAGCCATGCTGTGTAGGGGTGAGCAGATTTTCTTGAAGTAAGTGTTCCATAACCTTCTTATGCACACATTTTTCTAGTATTTTTGAGAGAGGTGAGAAGATGGCTCTAGGTCTGTAATTGGAGACTTCTATGGAGTTACCGCCTTTGTGTATGGCAGGGTATAGAATTCTTTCCAGATAGAGGGAAATTTAGATTCTGCGATTGACCGGTTAATTAGAACAGAAACTGGCAGGGCTAGAGAGTCTGCTGCTAGCTGAAGGAAGTAGGGAGGGAGATTGTCTGCAGATGCAGACCAGAGTTTATTCATATGTTTTAAATGATGCAATACATATATTCCAAAACATGTTGCCTCTATAATCGTGCAAAGATTAATACTTCACAGTGTTGCATTATTTTAGTATTCTCTGTATTTGTTTAGAAAACTTTAACTCTTCAAGGCTCCTGAGAGCACCCCGGCACTATTAGGTTTTACCTCATATCATGCGTTCCGGCCCCAAAACCGCAAAAGGAGGGGGTGTATCCATATTCATAAAGGATACCCACACCTCCAGGTTGGTGGCAACGCAAGCTCGAAACCATCCAGGTGCAACTAACCATAGGCAAAACTGCTCTACAAATTGTAGCATGCTACAGGCCACCCTCTCAAACTCAGGAACCCCACACAGCCTTCCTGAAGACACTGGAGGGTATAAATGTATCTCCAAACACCATCATATTGGGTGACTTCAACTACCCGAATATAGACTGGGAACATTACTCAAGCCCTAACTTTCTAGCCCAACGGTTCCTGGAGTTCATAAATTCAAATGCCATGGAACAGCTAGTCACTGTTCCCACGAGAGGAGAAAATATACTAGATCTCATTGTCACAAACATGGGGACAAAATGCTCCACACCGAAGTATATCCCTCATTGGTGAGATCTGATCATAAACTAATCTCACTGGAAATCCACATCCCGCCCCCACCCCAAACAAAAAGACCATAGTGAAGAACTTCTCTAAAGCAAACTTCACACTACTCAAGACTGGTGTGGTATCCTTCAAGGCCCCTGAGCCAGTGGAAACCACAACCCAAGCTGAAGCCCTTACAAATGCCTTCTATGAACACCTCCAGGACTGCATGGATCAGGCAATCCCAAATAAAACCAAGACTCTTTCCACAAAGGGCAAACGTCCAGTCTGGTGGACCCCAGCCATTAACAAACTTTACAATAAGAGGAGAAAGCTATTACATGATAGAACAAAATCCATAAAAGGGAAGTCACCCCTGATCATTATTAGTAAAAGAATACGAGCACTCATAAAATCAACTAAGGCCAATTTTGAGAGAAAAATTGCCATGGATTCAAAGGACAATCATAAGGCCTTTTTCAGCTATGTTAGGAACCTGGGTGGAAACTCCCAGATATGCTCAGAATTAGTCCAAAATGATACAAAAATCACTGAACCCACAGACATTGCCAACATACTGGCAGACAGGTTCAGTGCAAACTTCACCCCCCTCTCCCCCCTAAAGGAGAGATAACTATCCCAGCCGAGTGTAGCCACCCGGACATCTCAAATGCGCAGGTGAAAGCTGCTCTCTAAAGCTAAAAACACAGCATCAATGGGACCGGATGGTGTCCCTGGCTGTGTGCTACATGAGCTAAATGAGGAATTAAACCCGCACCTAAGGCAGCTGTTTAATCTCAGCCTTACCACAGGATACGTGCCCAAGGAGTGGCGTACGGCAACTGTGGTCCCACTCCACAAAGGCGGCACCTCTACGGACCCTGGTAATTACCGCCCCATAAGCTTAACAAGTCTAGTCTGCAAAGCTATGGAGAGGATCATAATGGAGCTCATAAACAAAGATATAGGGGACTTGCAGACATTGGACCCGACCCAGTTTGGCTTTGTCAAGGGAAGATCATGCCTTTTGAACTTGGTCGACTTCTTGAAACAGTCACCAAGGCCATTGATGAGGAAAGGCAGTCCATACAGCCTACCTTGACCTTGCAAAGGCTGACACAATACCCCACTCGGTATTGTAGAAAAACTTACCAGCTTAAATGTAAACCCATATGTCACAAGATGGGTTGCAAACTGGCTTAAGGACAGAACCCACAGGGTTAGAGTTGCTGGCGCTGTGTCAGACTCCAAGCCGGTCACAAGTGGTGTCCCACAGGGCTCGGTCCTTGGCCCCTATTGTTTGGCATCTACTTCTCAGAAGTACAGGCCAACATGGGAGGACTTTGGCTGACAAAGTTTGCAGACGACTGCAAACTGGGCGCCGTAGTGGAAAGTGCATCGAACACGGATATCCTTCAGAAGGGACTCACGGAAACAGATAGCTGGTGCCAGAGCCATGGCCTGAAGTTAAACGCCAAAAAATGTATAGTCATACCGTTCGGGAAAAACAAGGTAACCCCAAGCTACCATATAGGTGGCAATCCACTAAGCACAGAAGAGGTTATCAGGGACCTGGGGACCCAGGTTGACAGTGGCCTTTCTTTTGACACTCACATTGCTAAAGTGGTTAGAAAGACCTTCTACATTGCCCACCTGATCATGAAGGATTCACATCCAGATCTAGTGAGGTCATTGTTCCCCTGTACTCTTCACTTATCAGACCAATGATCGAGTACAATGCCCCATTCGGGATGTATCTCACCCGACATCTGCAGCAATTGGAGAGACCCCAAAAGTTCCTCACCAAAAGGATAAAGGGACTCCAAAATCTGTCATATGCTGCCGGATTGAAGAAACTCCAGCTCTATTCAGTCGCATACCATCTGCTCAGAGGTGACATGTGCCTGACATACAAGGCCATGTCCAACCCGGAATTAATGGACATGCTCCACCTCAAAAAATCCAAATCCACCAAAACCACTAGAGCAAGCGACTTAAACTTTAGCACGGATATAAATAGGACGTGCTGGAGGGATAGATTTATCACTCAGAGACTCCCTATGCTGTGAAATAAAATCCCGGTCCATGTGAGGCAGAGCACCTCGCTGACTCTGTTCAAGAGAAATCTAGACCTGTGGATGGGAGATCGTAGGTTTACCCCGGGAATCATCTCTGTGTCACTGCTGGACAGAGGCACAACAAACTAATGGGCACAGTATTTTTTCATATAAGGGGTGGCGTAAGCCACAAAAATTTGGGCTAGGCTTATAAATGCCTTAGGGCAGATAGCCTAGTATAAACCTATGAACCTATGAACCTATGAACAAAAGCTTTGCATTCAGCATTCTTTGAAATATGCAAGTACAAAATTTGCTTTAAGACAAAACAAAAGAATATCTGATGTACAGTTGGAGAAGCTAGTTTTCAACTACTTGATGCAGATTTCATGTTTTAGAATGGCAATCACAAAAAGAAAACTACTTAGAACTTCAAAGGATATTATAAGCCCATGTGGCAGAACATGTTGTTTGCAAAAAGGAAGCAATAATTTTAATATTATGTTGTTTTATTTAGCTATAATAACAGGCAAATACTGTAAAGTACAAATGGAATGATGCAGCTTAAGTATTTTCCAGAAAACAATGTTTTCCCAATGCACGATTAGGCATAAATTAATTTCTTCCTGACTTTAACTTTTGTGTAGGCATGTTATAAACTCACAGCATGTTGTTTTCAAACAAGTAAGAGAAAAAAAAACAAAGAATAACAAATGATCATGTTTCAAAATATTTGGAAAATTCTTGTTCAAAATGAATGAAATTGTTATGCTTTAAAGGACTGGAAAATAAAGAAAGGCCTAAAAATAAAACAGCTCTATATACACCAGTTGTAACTGCCATTCATGTTATACATAACTATTTAAAAGTATATCATGATACACAAAACTGTCCAAAATGTCAGTAACACCGGTCGGACTGAGCATACCAGGAGTTTCTAGCTCTAAAATAGAAAAACAGAATCTGAAAGCAAAATTGGCTACACGCAAGAAGGTATTTCAGTTGCAAATTGAAGTTCTTAATTTAAAAAATGTACAGTTTTGTCAGGGGGACCTACATTTCTATCACATTCTGTGAAAACGTATTTAACTGAGAACGTGCATTGTTAATAGAATTGCATTAGGACTGTGGTTTAGCAGATATGGACAATATAGTTTTAAGAATGTGAGTTGCTTTAAGAAAAACAAGTCAAAGAGCCCTGTCTGTAACTTGATCCAGTTACAGTAAATATTTCAAGTTGTGAAGATCACTGCAGCCTTTGTCTTATTACTTAGACATTAAAGCAGCTTTTACAGACATGTTACATGACAGTAGAATGATAAATGGAGCTGTTGGACACAGACAGGAACATAAATGATAATCATTTTCCCTGATGAACAAAAGTATCACAATCATGAGCAATAACAAGTCGCTAGTCTCATTTTGTATTTTATCAGAAAGACTCACATTTCAGTAATAAAAGGTGCATTTCCTATTTTGCCCATATTAAACCAGTGAACCAGCAATTTCTTTTTGATTAGAGATTGATCACATTGCAACCATCAACATCTTTTGTTAACTATCAGAAAACTAGATGCTATAAATCTATATAGTTTAGTTAAGACACCGCCCTTCAGCCGTAGTCTCTAGATCTGATAAACCCACCAAGCAATAAGGAAAACAAAACTACTGTTTCTCCAAGGGAAGTTCCCACCTCCCTAGCAAGAATGCCCAAGGACATCTCTACATAGTCTGCATGCCTCAACAGAATATGCAGTACATTAAAGCTGGTGAAGGCTTGCTGCAAAATTAAGTGATAGACTCAACCTTGAGACAGATCCCTTAAAAGTAATACCAGCTCAGGATAATAATTAAATAATCTGTAGCTATGTTATCCAGGGAAATGTATAAATATCAATCATCTAATCAGGAGATTTGACTTGGCTGGAGGTCCACACCGGTCTACTCTTGTAGGCAAGCATAACCTTGATAAGGTTCATAGGTTCATAGGTTGGTACTAGGCTACTGGTCCTAGGGCCTATACAAGCCTAGCCATAACAATTCCCTGGCTATTACTTCCCTGGTCCCCTGTCTAACAGGGCAATTGATGTGCTCCCTGGGGTGAATTTTCTAGCTCCCATCCAATTGTCAAGGTTCTTTTTGAAGAGGGCCAAAGAGGTGCTCAGCTTGACACATATGGGTAGTCTATTCCAGAGTATGGGGAGTCTCTAGGTCAGGAACCTATCCCTCCAGCATGTTTTGTTCATTGTGATGACCAGGTTTAGATCCCTGGAGCATGTGGCTCTGAGGGACTGGGATTTCTTTAAGTGTAGCATGTCCAACAGCTCTGGGTTTGACATGGCCTTGTATGTTAAGCAGAGATCGCCTCTGAGCAGGCGATATGTGACAGAGTATAGCTGTTGTTTTTTTAGACGGTCAGCATAGGGCATCTGCTTTAGGCTTGTGATTCTTTTAGTGAGGTATTTCTGTGGCCTTTCCAGTTGTTGCAGATGTCTTGTGAGGTACATACCAAACGGGGCATTGTACTCTATAATGGGTCTAATAAGGGATGAGTACAGTGAAACAATTACCTCCTTTTTTCTGAATGAAAAGCCCTTAATGATGAGGTATACCACATAGAAGGATTTCCTGACTGTTGTGGCGATGTGGTTATTGAAGGTGAGACCACTGTCCACTTGTGTTCCTAAGTTCCTTATCACACTTTCAGTGTTTAGTGTACTTCCACTTATGTGGTAATTCACTGGTACATGGTTTTTCCCAAAGTGGATGACTATACATTTCTTGGCATTGAGCTTGAGCTCATGGCTCTGGCACCAAGCATCTGTTTCTTTAAGGCCCTTTTGTAGAATATCCACATCATTTGGGGATTCAATAATGGCTCCCAGTTTGCAGTCATCTGCGAACTTTGTTGGCCAGAGTCCCTTAATGCTGGCTTGTACTTCAGAGAAGTAGATGCCAAGCAAGAGCGGTCCCAGGACTGAACCCTGAAGTACTCCACTTGTCACTTGTCTGGAGCTGGATTTTGAGTCGGCTACTTTTACAGTGTGGGTTCTGTCAGTAAGCCAGTGGGCAACCCATTGAGTGATGTAGGGATTAATGCCCAGCTTAGTAAGTTTATCTATGATTCCAGAGTGGGGGATGGTGTCGAAGGCCTTGGTGAGGTCCAGATAGGCTGTGTGGACTGCCTTGCCCTCATCCACGGCTCTGGATACTGATTCAAAGAAGTCAATCAGGTTGAGGAGACATGATCGGCCCTTTACAAAACCAAACTGGGTGGGGTCCAGTGTTTGAAGGTTGCCAATGTCTTTGTTTATAAGTTCCATGATAATGTGTTCCATGGCTTTGCAGATCAGGCTCATCAGACTGATGAGATGATAGTTCCCCGGATCCAAGGTGGATGCCCCCTTGTGGAGTGGGATAACTGTAGCTGTGCACTATTCATTGGGCACGGAGCCTGAGGTGAGGCTATGATTAAACATGACACTTAGGTGAGGTGCCAGTTCATTTTGTAGTTTATGTAGTACACAGCCCAGGATGTCGTCTGGTCCCATGGATGCTGTATTCTTAGCTTTGGAGAGTGCATTTTTTACCTGTGTGGCCATACCAGAATTTGGCAATCTGTTGGTATTGAGCTGGGCCATTTAGGGGGTGAGAGGGGGATGAAGTTGGCACTGAATTGATCTGCCAGGATATTGGCAATATCCTTGGGATCAGTATATTTAATGCCATTCTGTTTTAGCTCAGAACAGATCTGAGCATTGCCATTTAGATTTTTGACATAACTATAAAATGCCTTGTGGTTGTCCTTGGAATCTTTGTCAATTTTATTTTTGTAACTAGCTTTGAAGGATTTTATGAGGGATCTCAGCTTCTTACTGAGGCTGGTAAGGGAGTATTTTGAATCCTGGGATTTTCCTCTTTTCTGCAATAGTTTCTTCCTTCTGTTGTATAGTTTATATATGGCAGGGGACCACCAGATTGGCTTATTTTCTTTGGAGGAGAGCATCTTGGTTCTATTTGCAATGGCACGATTCATACATGAGTGGATGTGCACATACAGTGCCTTAGTGTAGGATTCAGCAGACGAACTTTCAGTTCCCGTCTGCATGGGTGTCATGAAGTTTGCCACTTCTGACTTGAGTAGCATGAAGTTAGCTTTGGAGAAGTGTTTTATGGAAGTTTCCCTACTGTGGGGGTGGGGGTGGGATGTGGACGTCAAGGATGATTAGCTTATGGTCAGACCTGACCAACGAGGGGGAGCCACTGGCATGGAGCATTGATCTCCCATGTTGGTAATGACCAGGTCTAGGATATTTGAGCCCCTGGTGGGACTAAGGATTAGCTGATCCAGGGCATTGGAATTTATGAATTCAAAGAACCGTTAAGCTAAGGTGTTGGTGCCCGAATAGTTTTCCCAATTAATGACAGGGTAGTTGAAATCACCCAGTATTAGGGTGTTTGGTTGTATCTTAATATTTTCCAGTATGTTTAGAAAGGTGTAGTGAGAATCTTGGGGCATTGTGGGGGATCTGTAGCAAGCTACAGTTTGGATTGCAGTCTTACCTAGTATTAGTTGTACCTGTAGAATTTCAGATGCATTGTGTTGGGCAACTAGCCTGGAGGTGTGAATATCTCAAAGTGTGCTGATTCCCTTTGCTTAGGAAAGAGTTAACTGCCAGACTTCAGGGAATGCACCAAGTATAACAGCCAGTAGTCTGGCCTGTTGTAGCAGGTGATATAATTTTTAAACTGCTGGGCACTTCAACTGCTCACTTGAGTATGTCCCACAACTGGTTAAAATTTGCCCCACAAACACTGTTCCTGAATGTGCTCTGAGAATAAGGTATTTAAGGTGTTTAGGACATCATCATTCTTTTGGAAAAATTTGGCTAGGCTTAGAAAGGTCCCCATGGTATTACCCTAGTAACAATATATGAATCTATGAACAAGCAGAATGGGTTTTGCACAGAGGATATATGAGTACTATTGAGTGGCCGCCAATTTAACATTCAAAGTAAGAGACACATACTTAAGTGCAACAGTCTGTCATAAGAATCAGTTGAATATAACCTGATACTAGGAAATCTGAAAATAAGCATTGTTTATTTTAACAAAAATCGACCAGCTGAGTCAACCCACTTCTTTCACCTTCACTACACTTGGGCTTGCTCTGGTCCTCTACCCTTTCCCCATTTCCCACCCACCCCCTCCTTCTCTACATTTATACATCCACTATCCCTACCCACTCCACTACCAGCATACCTCTCAACTGTCCAGATTTTTACAGAATGTCCAGATTTTTGCCTCAGATTTTCAGTATGTTCCTCATAAAATTTGTGGTTTTCTATAAAATGTTGAGGATTGAAGTCACTAAATAATTACATAAATTTGAATTTCAAAGTTTATATCCTTCAGAAAATGCATGGTAACAGTAATCATGTTAAATCCTGTTATTCTCGCATCTTTCTAAGCTTATAAGAGCAATATTTAAAACTTGTCCCTATTTTTGGGCTATTGCCCCCTTCCCCATTATATTAGACTTTGTCCAGATTTCTTGCTCTAAGAAGTTGAGAGGTGTGACTGCCAGCTAATCCCACTACCACTTCTAATAACTTCTTGGTGCAGGCTCTTACTTTCTACCTGTCATTTGCAAAACAATCCAACATCCAATCCTCTTTCATTAGTCCAGTGTTAACTTACATATACCCAATATATCCCCACATCTGCAACTATCTAACTCCATATATGACACCTCAACCATCATATAAAAACACCATACTATAAACATTACGACTCAATGCCTCTCAGTAATCATGTTCACATTCACACTCATAACACTAGTATATGCCACATCCTATCACAATAACTTAAACATTATCCATTTAACAAACCCAAACCCTGCCCCACCTCAAACAACACCCATACTATACAACTTAATAATATGCCCTTACATTATTGTACACCTTAAGACAAATATCATCAAATATAAAATAATCTCTACTTATGTGAAAGAACCCAAACTAAAACTTAAACCTAAACTTCCACTGCCATCCAGTATCACCACATCCTGCCTATACACACCATACACCACTGCGGGGAGAAACTCTGTCCCAAACCCAAACACACAACAAACCATTGCTTCCACTAGCAACCCTAGCAACCCAAAACATGCCATCAATAAAAACAAACTCCTCATCCTGTATCATATGAACCTATGCTGTATATCAAACAAAGTCAGTAAACTCTATGCATGGATTCAATATCATAATCCCAACTCCTTGCCCTCTCCAGAACCTGGCAAAAACCCAACATAGAGAATAATGAAATACCTTTATTCTAGTTTTAACATTATCAGCATGACCTTTTAAACAAGAAAGCAGGAGGAATTAGTGGAATTAACATCTCCCCTTAACCACCCCACCCCCTCCTTTAACAATGTCGAAATTGCTTCTTTTTCTCCTGAAAATAAATAAATATAAAACTATAACTATAAGTGTGCTGCATATCCCACTAGGAAACAATATCACCACTATGGAAGATATCCTATTCTGGTTCTCCAAAAACATGTTGATGAAGGTCATGATTAAAATAGAAGACAGTCATTTTGCTTTTATATTTGTTACAGTTTGGCAGTCTTCATCTCTTGTCTAAATGTCTGCTGATGGTGAAGCTGAACAACAGCAATTTAAAGAAGGAAGAAGATTCCAAAAGTGCTAAAGATAACAAAATGCTAAGAGTATGAATGGATAATCCAGCTAATGCCCACAATGTGTTAATTTGGATTGTTCTGCGCTATCTGTTCCACAAATAGACAAGAATATTGAGATATATGCATGAAAATCGAACCCTATTTTTGCTTACAATGCATGCATTTAGTTACAATACAAGGAGATGCCATCAAGGGAAAAAATTCTTGGATCAAATATGGATTTGACAGATTTTTTATAACAGAGTTCTCACTCTGTATAAAGATGATGATCCATGCCTTATACTTACTCAGATATACCTTGTTCTAAAAGAATAGTTAATTTCACATTTCAAGGATTCAGGAATCATTTTTGGTTCTATGTATGCCACTTTTACAGAGCATTTTCCTTTAGCTGAAGATGTATTGTGCATGGCCTACATCAAATAGCAGGAACTGACGTTCTACTAACTGCTGGCCGGAATGCAGTTCGTTCCTTCAACCCATAAAGACTACAGCTCAATAAACTTTATTACCGACCCACCATGGAGTACATAGAAGCATTTATTGCATAGACAAGAAAACCTAGAATGCTTACTCAATCTTTCTAAGAAACATTTCTTGCTTGGACTCTGACAATGATGGGGGAGAACATCTGGCATGGTTAGGGGAAACAAGGAACATGGAATCTAGTGTCACTACCCAGTAAGTGGACATACTCTCTGAACCTCTGAAATTCATACCATACACAGAGATTAACATTGTAGGGCAGGTTGTCTCTGACAGATGTAGACAGGAATCTTGCTCACCCTCCAATGCCTGGTGTGGTCGGACATGTTCATCCTGTGTACATACTCCCTGCTGTGACTGTTTACTACATATTATGTTATGTAACATTGCACATACAGAGATTATCTTGCTACATGTGGCATTCATAGCATAGGACATCACCAGATACATTCAGGCCACAAAAGCATGCCTTCATCAGCCAAAAAAAGTGTTTGTTCACCTTGGTTTGTGACAAGGTGAAGTTGTAGCCATTATCTGCCACAGTCCATGGATTTCTAATTGGAGTCATCAACCACATCTCCAAGGTATTTTCCAGTATCACCAATAAGATATCCCTGGGAAAATAATCCTTTACAAACGGCTGATGTAGGTCACATGTGTGCCATATGTGGGAGTCATGGGTACTGTCTGGGTGGTCTGAAAACACATTGTAGATTACACCCTGTGCATTAAAGACCACCAGGTCCCTATTACATCATCGAAAATTCAGTTCAGCAAATGGCATTTTCAGTGCACTTACATCGAATATGACGTTCATCAAACTGTTCATAGTGAGACTGCAGTACAGTCAAGACTGGAAAATTTGCCCTTTGCTCAATGTAGTGTGATCTTGGAGTTGGTATATATAATTAGTGGGGGAGGAACAGCCCCCCAGAAGAGCGGAATTCGATGAATGGCATTTTTGATGAAAGGCCATTCATTCAAGAGAGGTTTCACTGATGTAATATAGACCCAAGACCACCTAATAGTTGATGGAGTGGTAACCTTAACAGCTAACATACTTTCTTCCCATCTCACCAGGTGGGGCCTTTATTTGAATCAGAGTGCAGTCTATGGCCCCCAATACCTTAGGGAAATGGGCAATGTCATAAAGGTTCAGGATGGTGTTGGCAACTTCCTCTATGGTATGAGAAAACCATATATTTTCTCTCTCACATGTTACAGCATGGTATCAAAGAACTAGTGGAGTATCGCTGAGGCAGATATCTGGGATACCCCAATTGTGTCCCCCATTGGTTGCTGAAAGGTCTCTTTGTTAGTGTTCTCTAAGACGCACATACCTTGATTTGCATAAGGATCAATACTCCATGATTCTTACAGGTCTGCAGATGACACTGACACATCTCAACTAGTTCTTGCATGGTGACTTGATCCAAACAGTAGCAGTGGATATGAAGGGTAAGTGCAGCCTGTTGCATATATAGGTTTGTTAATAGTGGGTCTCGTCTCACAGCGTTCTACAGTTCCACTACTGTTGTTGTTCCTTCAGCTTTTCCCGGTTAGGGGTCGCCACAGCGGAACTTCAGTCCACTAATGATTGGCAGTAGATTTTCATGGTGCCGAGGTGACAGCTCGATGCCCAACATTCAACAAAGGTACGCCCATTCACGCATGTCTTTCGAATGCCACTCGACCACGGGAGGACATGCAGACTCCACACAGAAGGCGCTCCAGCCGAGAATCGAACGGGAGAACCTTTTGCTGTGAGGCGACAATGCTACCGCTGCACCACCATGGTTCCATACAGTTCCACTACTGTAACTTCAAGATTTTATAGTGGGATATTCCAGTGGTGCAAGTATCTACAGTCTCACAATGTATACATTTCTGAATTGCTCCACCATATTGTTTAACCTCATTTGAATATCTCAGGTCTCTCATTTTAATAATGTTTGTCATCATCTCGCCATCATACCACCACTAGCATATAATACAGAGAGCTATGGTGCTTGGCCTCCACACTTGCACTCATTTAGTCTATGGATTGCAAAACCCTGCATAACCACTTATTGTATACATTTGCTAGCCATAACACAAAAAATATTTATGAATCCAAGGGAATGTGTATAACCGTTTTGGTCACATATAATGAAAAGGCATATTGAGATAAGTATCAATTGATTAGTTGGTTAATATCTTTGAAATACAAAATGTTATCATTTCAAAAGATGATAAGGTATTGTACAACAGGAAAAACACCTGGGCCTGACTACCTTTCTGTTAAATTTTATAAATGTTTTAATATATTAGTATCCATATTACTACTGTTTCTTCATTCCAAACTGTAATTGCTGGTTTAGTGCAATCAGCTAATGTCATTTTAGCTGAGAAGGAAGGCAAATCTTGTCAATACTTAGCCTGTTATAACACTATCTCCCTGCTAAATCTTGTTTATAAGACAATAGCAAAAACAGTGAATAGGTTCATAAGTTCATAGGTAGGTACTAGACTATTCGGCCCAAGGGCCTACGTAAGCCTAGACAACAAGGTTCCCTGCTACTGCCACCCAAGAAAGTTATGTTCCTGTGCCACTGTCAAGCAGAGACACAGAAGTGATCCCCGGGGTGTATTTCCTATTTCCCATCCACTCATCAAGATTTTTCTTGAAGAGTGTTAATGAGGAACTTTGCTTGACATAGATGGGTAGCCTGTTCCAGAGTATGGGAAGTCTCTGGGACAGGAATCTATCCCTCCAGCATGTCCTGTTTATTGTGGTGACAAGGTTTAGGTCCCTAGAGAGTGTAGCTTGGAGGGATTGGGATTTCTTTAGGTGTAGCATGTCCAACAGCTCTGGGTTTGACATAGCTTTATATGTTAGGCAGAGATCACCTCGGAGTAGGCAATATGCTACGGAGTAAAGCTGGAGTTTTTTGAGGTGGTCAGTGTAGGGCATTTGTTTGAGGCCAGTAATCCTCTTTGTAAGGTACTTCTGTGGCCTTTCTAGCTGCTGCAGATGTCTTGTGAGGTACATTCCAAAAGGGGCGTTGTACTCTATAATGGGTCTAATGAGTGTCGAGTAGAGGGGAGCAATGACTTTTTTTTTTCCTGGATGAGAACCCTTTTATGATGAGGTGTGCCACTTAGAAGGACTTCCTGACTACTGTGGTGATGTGTTTATCAAAGGAGAGACTACTGTCCACCTGGGTCCCAAGGTCTCTTATCACACATTCTGTGTTAAGTAGATTGCTGCCTATGTGATAGTTCATGGGTACAGAGTTTTTACCAAAGGGGATGACACTGCACTTTTTGGCATTGAGCTTGAGGCCATGGCTCTGACACCAGGCATCTGTCTCAGTGAGGCCCTTCTGTAGGATGTCCACATCTTTTGGGGACTTGACTATGGCTCCTAGTTTGCAGTCATCTGTGAACCTTATTTGCCAGAGGCCTTCTGTGTTAGCCTGTACTTCAGAGAAGTAGATACCAAACAGGAGAGGTCCCAGGACGGAACCCTGTGGTACTCCACTTGTCACTGCTTTGAGGTCAGATTTGGAGTCTGCAACTTTTACAGTGTGGGTTCTGACAGTGAGCCAGTTGGCAACCCATCTTGTGACATAGGGATTTATACCTAGTTTAGTGAGTTTAGCTATAATTCCAGAATGGGGGATGGTGTCGAAAGCTTTGGCAAGGTCAAGATAGGATGTGTGAACCACCTTACCCTCATCTACGGCTTTGGTGACTGCCTCAAAGAAGTTGATCAGGTTCAGGAGGCATGATCTGCCTTTCACAAACCCGAACTGGGTGGAATGCAGAGTTTAGAGGTTACCAATGTCTTTGTTTATGAGTTCCATGATGATACGTTCCATGGCCTTGCAGACCAGGCTCGTCAGGCTAATAGGTCGATAGTTCCCAGGATCAGTGGTGGCTCCCCCTTTGTGGAGTGGGATAACTGTTGCTGTGCACCATTCAGTGGGCACAAAGCCTAAAGCAAGGCTATTATTGAACATGGTGCTTAAGTGGGGAGCCAGTTCGTTCTGAAGTTTGTGTAAAACGCAGCCTGGGATGTTGTCCGGTCCCATGGATGCTTTGTTTTTGGCTTTAGAGAGTGCAGCTTTTACCTGCATAGTTGTGATTACAGGGATTCTGCATTCTTCCTGTATAGATATGGGCACTTTAGGGGTGGGGTGGGGGGGGGGCAAAGTTAGCACTGAACCTATCTGCCAGAATGTTGGCAATATCAGTTGGGTCTGTAATTTTCGTGCCTTTGTGCTGTAACACAGAGCAGATCTGGGTGTTGCCATCGAGATTCTTGACATAGCTATAGAATGCTTTGTGGTTGTCCTTAGAATTAGTGGCAATTTTGTTTTCATAGCTAGCTTTGGAGGAACTTATAAGGGTTCTCAGCTTCTTACTGAGGGTGACCAGGGAGCTCCTCCACTCATGGGATTTTACTCTCTTTTGCAACAGTTTCTTCCTTCTGTTGTACAGTTTGTTTATGGCAGGGGACCACCAGATTGACTTCCTTTTTTTGGAGGATAGCATCTTGGTTCTGTTTGGGATAGCACGATCCATGCATTCGTGTAAGTGCTTATAGAGTGCATTTGTGTAGAATTCAGAAGTTGTAACTGTATTGTCCATCTGCATGGGTGTCATGAAGTTCACCACTTCTGTCTTAAGAAGCATGAAGCTGGCTCTGGAGAAATTTTTTATCGTGGTTTCCTTAATGGGGGGTGGGGGCGGGATGTGGATATCAAGGATAACTAGCTTATGGTCGGATCGGAACAACGAGGACTTGACTTCAGGTGTGGAACACCGGTCACTCATGTTGGTAATGACTAGGTCTAGGATATTGTTGCCCCTGGTGGGGTTGTGGATATGTTGATCCAGGGCATTGGAGTTCATGAATTCCAGAAAGTGTTGCGCTAAGGAGTTGGTACATGAGTAGTTTTCCCAGTTAATGGTGGGGTAGTTTAAGCCGCCCATTATTAGGGTGTTTGGTTGAACCCTAATATTTTCCAGTACATCAAGAAAAGAGGAGTGGGATCCTGGGGCATGGTGGGGGATCTGTAGCAAGCTACAATTTGGATTGCAGTTTTGCCCAGAGTTAGTTGCACTTGGATAACCTCGGATGCATTATGCTGAGTAACTAGCCTGGAGGTGTGGATATCCTTAATGAATATGGACACACCTCTGCCTTTGGTGTTTCGGTCCAGGTTACATGGCCAAAAAGTGTGGTATGAGTTATAGCCTGGTAGTGCAGGGGTGTTCTCTGTAGCCTTGAACCAGGTCTCAGTCACTGCACAGATATCAATGTTCTCCATTTTAAGGAGTGGCTTGAGTGAGTGAATTTTGAGATTTACACTTCTAGCATTGAGTAGCATTACCCTCAGTTTTTGCTTGCCTGTTCCTGTTATGGTGGTGAATTTGTTATTTGAACCTTGCCTAAAAAAGGCCCTACAGGGGCAGCAAGAGCCTTACCCAGTATCCAGAATCCCAGCGGCGACAGGTTCAGGCCATCTGTGGCAAAGCATCGTGGTCTGTCGACCATGTCACCCCAAGCAGACAGATACTGGATCCCCTTAGAATGACACCAGAAGCTTAGCCAATTGTTGAAGTCAATCATTTTGTCCTTGTACTGTGCTATCATTCGGGGTGATGGCAGAATGCTACCCAGGGCTAGGGTCATACCTGCCTGGGCTACAAGATCAGAGAGCTCTTCCATGTCTCTTTTCATGTAGTCCAGTGAGGTACATCTCAGGTCATTCACACCAACATGGACAATGACAGAGTCATATTTGTACTTGTTGTGGAGTGACCTGAGTGTGTGGGTTATATGGCGGATCCTGGCACCTGACAGGCAGCTGACAGTAACCTTCTCCTTATTTAGCTTGGTGAGTGGGACATCAGTGTGCCTAACTATAGAGTCACCTATGACTAGTGTGTTGGGTACGTTGTTTTGCCTTATTGGCTGTGGTTGAGTGGCACACTGAGTCTGTGGGCTATGTGTCATTTGGGTTGTGTTGGGGATGGAGATTGCTTGCCTTTTTGCTTTGGAGGTCTCTGTTGCTTAGACAGATTATTATTGAGAGCCTCCACGAATGTTTTTGTGTTACTATGTGTGGATTTTGGTGGTGTAGATATAGTGAGACTATGTGATGAGTGTGGTGTGGTACAAATGTTTACCTTCTCCTCATGACTGTCAAGTTCAGTCTTGGTTGGAGAGAGCTTTACCTCCAGTTTGGCTAGATAAGTGCATTTCTCACAGGTTGTAGTGTTGGGTGGTAGGAGGAGAGGGTTGTCTGTGTACATGAGGCAATTTCTACATTGCCTCAAGATGCCAAGATTCATCAGATAGACAGGAGAGAACACTGGGAGCTGACCCTTGGACATGCCTGAATAAAAAACTATTTTCCTCTAGATAAGTGAGGAAAGTGAGTACAAGAGCTGTTTTTTCTCTAAGCAAGTGAGAAAAGTAAGTACAAAAACTGTTTTCCTCTAGGTAATGAGGAAGATTGAGTGCTATAGTAATTAGTAGCTTATTTAGTGCTTACAAGTTCTGAACAAGTGCTGAGCATGAATAAGCAAATTTAAGTGCTAAAACTAAGAATATGTATCTGCACTAGATGAGTTACAGGACAGAAACAAGTGCAAATGCAGGCTTTCAAAACAGAAAGTTGAGAGAGATGGAAGAGATTGCCCAAACGGCCAATAACTGCAATTTCTGGGCCAGAACCACTCCTTATGTGGTAGACAGGTTACCTAGTGCTTACCACTCCCACTTATAAGCTAGAAGGCTTCCCTCCAACACAGAAAGGCTTGGGGGGCTCAGAAGCTTACATATAGTCCTGGATACAGCA